>NW_020799095.1:8720698-8737740 GCF_003259725.1 Athene cunicularia | reverse complement strand
AGGGAGGGAGGGGAAGGGAAAGGAAAGATATTTACGGCCTCCTTCTTGCATCTGGGTTGCTGAACAGCAGAATTATATTCAAACTACATTCAAGGGAAACATATACTAAGAAGTACATATAGAAAGCAAAAATATTTCCACCAAACCTGGCAACAATGCTCATATATTTAGATATATTTTTCTTTGCATGCATTAAATTCTCTAGGGACTCTATTCAGCAAAACACTTCAGCATACGATTAGCTCTATGCACTTTAATGGGGCTATTTCACGTGCTTACAGAGAAATACTAGCTTAAGTGCTCAACTTAAGGCTTAGACATTTCACCAATTTTAAAATTACAGTCTTCAAATAAAACATGCCAAAATAGATTTTATAACAATAGATCTTGTAAAAATATTCCTAACTTGCAAGCAGCTTTTCTCCAATCATCCAGAATCTGCAGGGATGTCCTCACCTCATCCACTGCTAGAGAGAATCCTCAAATCTGTCTCTGTTCTATCCAAACATATAACCAAAACTACTAATGTCCAAGGCAATCTGATCTCTAGAGGGAGCGCAGCAATTTTGCTAGTTTTATTTTATTTTTAAATCACAACTCTTCTGTTAATTTTCCTAGAAAAAATTAGATTTGAAACAATATACCTAGAAAACTGTGAAGAAAGATGCTTTCTTGAGCCAATACCTAAACCAAAGTGCTTCTGCAAGAAGTTATCACTGTGATCCTGATTAACAGTCAGCAGCAGCATCTTCCTGGCTCCTAGGAAGGACATGACATAAAAGACACAAGTCTAACACATACATCACAGTAAGTGTGCTCTGGCAGCACTTCAACTCACCTAGATGGAAACCTTCACAGGAAAATCTACAGATTTTTCTCCTCTCATAGTCCCTATTCTTCTGCCACGGATTCAGCCCAGTCAGAATCCAAGCAAATCTATCTTCTAAATAATTTGAAAACTCACAGCAAGAAACACTTAACTTTATTACTGGAGGCAAGTTGCTTAGATTAACCAGGTAGCTAAGCACCAAGAATGCTCCTGCTGATTAGGATTTCATATGTGCTCCTTAAGGCACAGGCATTTTTCTTTTCCCTCCACCACAGTCATAGGATAAAAGTTTCAGATTTAAAATACTTTTTACATTTCTCTACAACTGAAGTGAGGTCTTCCACAACTATCAGCAGATTTTAATTCC
Organism: Athene cunicularia; assembly: GCF_003259725.1. Lineage (NCBI taxonomy): Eukaryota > Metazoa > Chordata > Aves > Strigiformes > Strigidae > Athene > Athene cunicularia. The sequence continues at coordinate 8,736,544 of NW_020799095.1, read as the reverse complement.
CTTCTGCTTCAGGTATTGCACTCAATACCCTTGTAACACAGCTGATGTGCAGAAAATTTAGAACTATTTAGTGTTAATGGTTTAAGGATAGAAGTTCATCTCCCATCAAACCAAGACATCTGTCAATCTGCATTACTCTTCTTCAGAGCCCTAAGAAACCTAGATTTTATGAGTTTTCGGGACAGACATTCAGAGTCTAAAAAGTAAAATACCCAGTTGTATCTTTACAGTTTTTTTACTCTACTTCTAAACTCTATTTGTCAGCAGACAGGACTGGGGCAGCTACTTGCTCACAATAGGAGACTCTGCACTAAACCAAGAGTGTAAACACTGCAGCAGAATAGCTGTTTTCAGTCCTTCTCAATTTTTATACCCTGAAGAGTTTTTCAGCAAAGATGTATTTCTCCCTAGTCAAACTAAGGTCATTGGTATTGGGCTTTCTTTTGCAAACTCCTTATAGGTAGCCATGATGGGGATCCATTGACCACACTTTGAAATCTGTAAACAGCATTATTACCAAAAGACCTGGCCCCTGTGACTCTATTACTCCACTGAGAAAAAGCTCTGCCACATGTAAGTTAGGCTTAAGAAACTAATTTTTCCACAAATTCAGAGTGGACTAGATACGTGGATAGAAACACACCGTGTTTGTTTGCTCATGATGTATATACACTGATGAGCTTGTTCTGAACACTTGACATCTCAACTCTGCTACCGGTGTATTATTTATAACTCCAGAGCATTTCTCAAGCCTTGCAGTTGCCTGAAAATAAGGACTACATAAGCATAGGAAAGGAGGTGATGCCAATAACTCCGTAATAAGAGGCTCAGAAGAGCCATAATACCATTCTGGCCAATTTAAATATTCATTCTTTCCTTGTTAACATAAAGCCTCTCCACATTCAGTTTCTCAATTAAGCAAGAGGTGAAGTGGTTTACATAGCAGTGCTTTAGTGAGATGGAATCTAATTACAGTTAATCTCCCAATACACAAAAGGGTGGCTTCCCAAAAGTTAATAAAAAGCAATGGTTAGAAATGATGAGAGTACTGCTTCCAAAATGAACTTAAGATAAGGCACAAGAATATCTAATTACCAAATTAAAAAACTGCATTGAGAGGTATTCATTTCTCAAGCAAGGATGGATGGAACAAGTTACAATTGTATCTCTCATCTTGGAGGAAAGGAAGGCTTACCCTATAAATTTCTTAGAGACCTACGTTGCATTTGAAGCTGAATGCTTCTGCTTCCTTATCAAGAAGCTATGTGCCATGATGGTGCCTGTATGAGTAGAAGGATAATAATACCATATGAAGACAGAGGAACTAAAATACTGATATTTCATTTTTTAATACTACTGGGGATCTGTCATTCTTCAGATTGTTTTAATACATGATAGAGAAAACTCTTTGCCACCATAAATTAATATGATTGAGGATTGCACACCTAAAAGTGCTCAGGGTGTGACCTTGCATTTCAGAATTTTAGGAGTCTCTATAGCACTCCAAAACATAATTGTATTACACCGACAGACAGCACTTATAATACTCTTGAGGATCTGGCTGATCTTCAGAAGAATGTCTCTATCTCAGCTAAAATCAAGAAGCAAGTAAAAAATGGTCAGTCTTTGTACTTAATATTCACATCTTTCCTAGTTTCTCACTGTGAGAACCTGTGGTGACTGTATTATAATAAAAATGTTCTCCTATCACATTAGAAGAAACCACATAAAAAACTTTTACTTGACAGTTCAGGTTAAGACAGTCCACACTAAGCTACAGGCCACCGAAGGGTGGAGGACCACAGTGAAATGACACTGCATTTTTTCCAAGCCTTACAAAATTACTCTCACACTGATAAAAGAGCATTTGAACACGGTCTTCTACTTGTTGTTACATAACACAATGAGTTAATGAAAAATAAAAGAGAAAGTCACAGACTAGTACAAGTTACTTTTCTCTCCAGAAGGATAATTGTTGCAGAAATAAGAAAATATTACCATGCCTAATAATTCAAATGCCAGTAATTAACAGCCCAATAAAGACTGCCTAGGATTTCCACACAAATCTTACCATCTGCCTGCAATAAAAAACATGGAGTGTATCTCTGCTTCAAGTGGAAGTCACATGAAGGAGATGTAAGTAGAACCAATTCAGCAAATTTAAAGAACATTGTATGTCAAGATAATGGGGGTATTTTCTCTAAAAAGGGAGGCCCATTATCTTAGAAATTTCTGAATTTATTCTCTATATTAATAAATAAGATCTTCTCAAAAGAAAAAGTTGTGTGACTCCATAAATATATACAACCTCCAAACATAATATTGAATGTGTGATGTTGTATAAAGAAGAACAGTATGTAATAAGAAGACATTTGATAAAGCAAAAAATTCCCGGTAACCAGCAAAAAGGTTTTGTGATGCAGATAGCTTTGTCACATTCCCTGTGCAGCTTGACTATGTGGACTTGGAAACCTGTGTTGGGTGTATGTGGCAAGATTTTGGTAGTGAGGAGACTGCAGGGGCAGTCTCTGTGGAAGAGGCCAGGGGCTGTCCTATGCTGGACTCAAAGGATTCCACACAGCTTTGCAATGAACCCACTGCAGGTCAAAGCTGAGCCCATCAGCCAAGTTAGTGGCACTTTTATGAAAGCATATCTAAGAAAGAGAACACCAGTTAGAGAGAGGAGGAGGGAACAAAAGAGTTAGAAACAACAGCAGGGACACCAAGGTCAGAGGAGGAGGAGGAGGAAGGGCAGGAAGTGATCCAGGACACATACTCCCTCCAGCCCATGAGACAATAACTGTACCATGCACTTGAAAGACTGCAACTACACTCACAAAATACCTTTCTCTCAGATTAATGTTGAGAAGCTCTTTATGACATTGCCTGTCTGTTAGAGGACAGATGACGAGAGCAGGCATGGAAGTTGCCATACAGTTTGGATGGCAGTGCTGCGCTGGTGTGTCCACGCCCCCCAGTAACAAGGTGTCCTGGTTCAGCTAGGATAGGGTTAAGTTTCCCCAGCAAAGAGGGGGAAGGGATCTCCAGGCGGGTTATTCATACCATGCTGACATCAGGTCTGGTGCGGCAGCGCGGGAAGCGTTTTCCTTTGTGGCTTTGGTCGCAGGGAGCACGGGGCTGTCTGTAACCATTGAGGTATTTCTCTGTATATCTTTTGTCTTGCTTACTGTTATTGCTGTTTATTGTTGTTATCATTGCTACTGTTGTTGCTCAGATTGCTTATTACACTGTTGTATTAAATTTCTTCTTATCTCAACCTGGGGTTTGTGCCTCACTTCCATCCTGATCGGCTGAGGGTGGGGGAGAGGCAATGGCAACGTGGTCTCCAGTCCCGGCAGGTTCTAAACCACCACAGCCTTTTTGGCACACCAACATGGGGCACAAGAGGGTTGAAATAAGAATCAAAAAGGGACAGACCCTGACCAGAGTGTGTTAGAGCAATCTGTTGGGTGCAATTTTTCTGTTTGTATTTGTACTGTTTGATAAGGAAATGTTTGCAGGGCTGGCCCACTTGCTTGTGTGGTGGGGCTGGATTAATCCTTATGATCCCAGTGCTGGTGTTTGTTGTTGGTAGAAAATGTATAAAGGGTCTTATGTTGATGTACTGGCCACTGACTGCTTATAATGTGTTTGTATCGCTCTGTGTGGGGGCGGGCCGGTACCTGTTTGCTGCCTGGGCTTTAGTTAGGGGTATCACCCCCTCTGTGGGTGAGCCAGGGGAAGAGATCCTCTCGGTTTTGGGGAGTTTCAATTATCCTTAGAGCCTGCAGGCCAGTGTGTTTGTGGCACAATGCCTTCTGAATGTCTGCCTGATTTTGGTTTTGGCCATGCGGCATTTCTCTAACAATAGCAGTGCCGGGAAACCTGCCCCGAGGTCAGATAATAGTGAGTGGCAAGGGATGTGGGAAAAGATGGGCAAAGGCCTGAGTTGGTGGGCACCTCCAATGCTTTGGAATTTCACTCCTGAACAAATGCAGAGCCCTGATAAGCTGATGGAGTGCTTAGAAAGGGTGTGTTACCAAACAGGCAAAACCCAGGAGACACAAATTGCTGCAATGTGTTGGGGACTTGCCCATGCCTACCGTGTCCTCTTTAATACCACCCACTGCCCTCAAGGGGGAGAAAGGCCTGCAGGATCTGAGAGTGAATTTACTGGTACAGCAGCTGGGCCGGGGGAACAGGCAGAGCCAATATCAGTCGCCTCCACCAGCACATCAGCTGAGCCAGAGAGCCAGACAGTGCCGGTGTCAGTCGCTCCGATATAGAAAACAAAATATACCAGAAAGTCAGTTCGCAAAGTGGGGGATGGGGATGAGCCAGGCCCAGCACGGGAACAGGAGGAAGGACCAGAGGTGATCGTCCGATCTCTATCCCCGACTGAGTTGCGAGATATGTGGAGAGATTTCGGCCGCCTGGGAGGCGAGCAGATTTGCACCTGGCTGCTCCGATGCTGGGACAATGGAGCCAGTGCTTTTGAAATGGAGGGAAGAGAGGCCAAGCAGCTGGGATCTTTGGCCAAGGATGCTGGCATTGATAGGGAAATAGGGAAACAGACTCAAACCCTCAGCCTTTGGAGGCGACTCCTGCTCAGTGTAAGGGAAAGCTACCCCTACAAGGATGATATCCTATGTCAGCTAGGCAAATGGACCAGCATTGAGAGAGGCATTCAGAATCTCAGAGAACTGGCTGTGTTTGAGATGATCTATGGTGATCTGAATAATGAGCAGTCACCCATGGACCCAGATCAGGCCCCTTGCACACACCTGATGTGGAGAAAGTTCCTGAAGAGCGCACCAGAAGCACACTCGCAAGCATTGGCAATAGTGTCCTGGTGGACAGACCCCCACACTCTAATAGTGGATGGAGTGGTTGGCAAGCTCCAGCAATATGAAGGAAATCTCCCTTCATCTCAACATTCCTGGGTCTCAGCTGTGGAGGAACTGTCTCAGAGGGTCTAGAAAATGGAAGAGGACATGTCCTACATTCCACCTGCATGGGCTGATGTCTCAGCCATTAGAAGTAAACATTTCCTCACCCAAGAGAAAGGCAGCAGAAGGTACACACCATGACGCACCCTGTGGTTTTTCCTCCGTGATCATGGAGAAAACATGAGGAGGTGGGATGGACAGCCCACTGCCACCCTAGCTGCACAAGTAGAGCAGCTGAAAGGGAAGACCATCACAAAAGGGGAGTCCTCCAAGAAGAGCGCAGCTCCAGTGTCCATTCTGAAATCCCCCTGACAGAATAGAATGGCCAACGTTATGTCTGACCCTCTTGAGGGGACCAGTGAATCATTCTCACAAGAAGTGAGTGATGATGAGCAGGATTAGAGGGGCCCTGCCTCCAGCCAGGAGGAGGAAAGGGATAATTGGATTTACTGGACAGTGTGGATCCGATGGCCTGGCACATCAGACCCACAAGAATACAAGGCTTTGGTGGACACTGGCACACAGTGCACCCTGATGCCATCGAGCTACAGTGGGGTTGAATCCATCTGCATCTCCGGAGTGACAGGGGGATCCCAACAGCTGACCACATTGGAAGCTGAAGTGAGCCTGACTGGGAAGGACTGGCATAAGCACCCCATTGTGACTGGCCCAGATGCCCCGTGCATCCTGGGCATAGACTATCTCAGGAGAGGGGACTTCAGAGACCCAAAAAGGTACAGGTGGGCTTTTGGTGTAGCTGCCCTGGAGGAGGTTGAACAGCTGTCCACCTTACCCGGCCTCTCAGAGGATCCCTCAGTGGTGGGGCGGCTTAAGGTTGGGGAGCAGCGAGTGCCGATTGCTACCAGGACGGTGCAGCGGTGGCAGTACCGCACCAACCGAGGTTCCCTGGTCCCCATTCATCAGCTGATCTGTCAACTAGAAAGCCAGAAGATGATCAGCAAAACTCACTCCCCCTTCAACAGTCCTATATGGCCAGTGAGGAAGCCTAATGGCGAATGGAGGCTAACTGTGGACTGCCGTGGCCTGAATGAAGTCACGCCAGCAATGAGTGCTGCAGTGCCAGACATGCTAGAGCTCCACTATGAACTGGAGTAGAAGGCAGCCAAGTGGTATGCCACGACTGACATTGCTAATGCGTTCTTCTCCATTCCAATAGCTCCAGAGTGCAGGCCACAGTTTGCGTTCACTTGGAGAGGCATCCAGTACACCTGGAATTGATTGTCCCAGGGGTGGAACCACAGCTCCACCATTTGCCATGGACTGGTCCGTACTGCACTGGAGAGAGGTGGGGGTCCAGAACACCTGCAGTACATTGATGACATCATTGTATGGGGGGACACAGCCGAGGAAGTCTTTGAGAAAGGGAAGAAGATAATTGAAATCGTCCTGAAGGCCAGCTTTGCCATTAAGCAAAAGGTTAAGGAGCCCGCAAGGGAAATTCAATTCCTAGGAATAAATGGCAAGATGGGCGTTGCTACATCCCAATGGAGGTAATAAACAAGATAACAGCCATGACCCCACCAACCTCTAAAAAGGAGTCTCAGTCTTTCCTGGGTGCTGCCGGGTTCTGGAGGATGCACATCCCGAACTACAGCCTGATTGTGAGCCCTCTCTACCACGTAACCCGTAAGAAGAATGATTTTGAATGGGGCCCTGAGCAACAACAATCCTTTGGACAAATTAAGTGGGAGATTGCCCAGGCAGTAGCCCTCAGGCCAGTCCGGGAAGGGCAGGAGGTTAAGAACATGCTCTACACCGCAGCCAGGGAGAATGGCCCTACCTGGAGCTTCTGGCAGAGAGCACCTGGGGAGACCCGAGGCCAACCTCTAGGCTTTTGGAGCCGGGGATACAAAGGTTCTGAAGCTAATTATACACCAACTGAGGAGGAGATACTGGCAGCGTATGAAGGAGTTTGGGCTGCCTCAGAAGTGGTCGGCACTGAAACACAGCTCCTCCTGGCACCCCGACTGCCGGTGCTGGGGTGGATGTTCAAAGGAAAAGCCTCCTCCATACATCATGCAACAGATGCCACGTGGAGTAAATGGGTTGCGTTGATAACACAACAGGCTCGAATAGGGAACCCCAGCCGCCTAGGGATACTAGAGGTGATTACGAACTGGCCAGAGAGCAAAGATTCCGAGATGTCACCAGAACAGGAGGTGACACGTGCTAAGGAGGCCCCACCATATAACGAGCTGCCGGATGAGGAGAAGCAATATGCCCTGTTCACGGATGGGTCTTGTCGCACTGTGGGAAAACATCGACGATGGAAGGCTGCTGTATGGAGTCCCACACGACGAGTCACTGAAGCTGCTGAGGGACAGGGTGAATCGAGCCAGTTTGCAGAGATGAAAGCCATCCCGCTTGCTTTGGATATTGCTGAGCGGGAAAAATGGCCAAGGCTCTACCTCTACACTGACTCGTGGGCAGTGACGAATACCCTGTGGAAACGGTTGCAGCAATGGAAGCAGAACAACTGGCAACGTAAGGGTAAAACCGTCTGGGCTGCTGAAGTATGGCAGGACATTGCAGTCAGTGTGGAAAACCTCATTGTGAAGGTGCGCCATGTGGATGCCCATGTACCCAAGAGTCGGGCCACTGATGAACATCAACACAACCAGCAGGCAGACCAAGCTGCTAAGATTAGAGTGGCTCAGGTGGACTTGGACTGGCAGCGCAAAGGTGAACTGTTCATAGCCCGGTGGGCCCATGAGACCTCGGGCCACCAAGGTAGGGATGCAACATACAGGTGGGCTCGAGATCGAGGGGTGGACCTCACTATTGACACCACTGCAGAGATCATCCACGGATGTGAGACGTGTGCTGCAATCAAACATGCCAAGTGGGTGAAGCCCCAGCGGAATGGAGAGCGATGGCTGAAATATAGATATGGAGAGGCCTGGCAGATCGACTACATCACACTGCCACAGACCCGCCACAGAAAGCGCCATGTGCTCACAATGGTGGAAGTAACCACTGGGTGGCTAGAAGCTTACCCAGTGCCCCACACCACCACCCAGAACACCATCCTGGGCCTTGAAACCCAAGTCCTGTGGTGACACAGCACCCCAAAGAGCATTGAGTCAGATAACGGGACCCACTTCCGAAACAACCTCATAAATGCTTAGGCAGAGGAGCACGGCATCGAGTGGATCTACCATATCCCCTACCACGCACCAGCCTCTGGGAAGATCGAGCGCTACAATGGACTGTTAAAAACCACATTGAAAGCACTGGGAGGTGGGACCTTCAAAGACTGGGACACACATCTAGCAAAGGCCACCTGTCTAGTCAACACAAGAGGATCTGCCAGTCGAGCTGGCCCGGCTCAGTCAAAACCTCCACGTGCTGCAGATGGGGATAAATTCCCTGTGGTGTGCATGAAGAATATATTGGGAAAAATGGTCTGGTTTAGTCCTGCACCAGGCAAAGGTAAAGGCAAACCCATCCACGAGATTGCTTTTGTTCGAGGACCTGGGTGTACCTGGTGGGGGATGCTGGACAATGGAGAGGTCCAATGTGTACCACAGGGGGACTTGATTCTGGGTGAGAACATGCCATGAATTATGTCATGCCTGTGTAAATTGTTGTTTTGTTATTGTTAACTGCTAAATGGCAGCTGGACATGATGCAGATGGTATAGAATAAAGGGGTGGATTATGTCCTGGTTCAGCTAGGATAGGGTTAGGTTTCCCCAGCAAAGAGGGGGAAGGGATCTCCAGCCGGGTTATTCATACCATGCTGACGTCAGGTCCAGCGCGGCAGCGCAGGAAATTTTTCCTTTGTGGCTTTGGTCACGGGGAGTGAGCGAGCGAGCTGTCTGTAACCATTGTGGTATTTCTCTGTATATCTTTTGTCCCATTTACTATTATTACTGTTTATTGTTATCATTGCTACTGTTGTTGTTCAGATTGCTTATTACACTGTTGTATTAAATTTCTTCTTATTTTAACCCGGGGTTTGTGCCCTACTTGGGTCCGAGGGTGGGGGAGGGACAACAGCAATGTGGTCTCCAGTCCCGGCAAGGCCTAAACCAACACACAAGGCATGTCTGACATGGTAGGTTGTGGGACGGAAAAGGATGAATCTTGAATACTATACATAATGGTCCACATTTCAGGCATCAGCACAGGGAACAGTTGGAAGATTTGTCCATCTCTCACCCCTATGATTTTGAAGGTCAACAGTTTGGCCATCTCTGCTGTCTGATCTCCATGGCACAAAGAAGCTAAAGCAAGGCTGAACATAGTCGTTTATGCAAAAACAGTGTGCATCTGTTATAGCTTAGGAAAGAGCAATATTGAAATTAGTTATCACACAGGTCTCAACAACTTTGGATGGTCTCAAGCAATGCTGGCTCCATGCAAAAATGAGGCACAATATCAACACGATGGGAGAAGGGAGAAGGCAGGCAGGCTGTATGCCTGTGACAGGGGAGTTGAATTATTAAATCAGCATTTGTAAGGCACTTCTGTATCTTCATGTTGAAGACAATTTCATGCAACCCCCCAAAGTGTTTTTAAATACAGAAGTACAGAAAGCATAAGAGGAAAAAAAAAAAAAGAACAAGTTCTAGAGGAAAGAATTCACACTAGAGAACAACAAATAGGCTTTTTAAAGTTCTGAGAGGCTCCTTATGTTGCGGTATGTTACTCTGGCTGATTGCCCCATCAAGGAAGGAAAACAGGTCATGTAATAGTCGTGTAACCTGCCCAACACATCCCGTGAGTGTGTGCCTTGAGCAGTGGCTCAGGTGCTTTGGCAGGAGAGTCTATTCCCTGGTCTTGTTTTAGCAGCAGCACTTCTTATATAGTCAAATAAGAAAAGGATCTTTATTTTTGCATCAGATTTATGTGGCAATTAGAAATTCTCTTTTAGGAAATTAATTTGAAATACTAACTGGGTTTTTAAGTCTGGGAGCACATACCAGTAACTGACATAAAGTGTCAATAGGGATTTCAGTGTCCTAAGACCTATAAAAGTAGAACAAATATTTAAAGGAGGAATGCATAAAAAGAGTTTAGCAGTAAGGATTAATTACTGTGGAATCAGTTTCCTCAGGATAGGATTTTAAGCTCTAAGATTCATTGTTCCAGACACATCTACTACAAAGAAAAAAAAATAATCAAAAACACATGCCAGAAATTCGACTGGATAACAATAAATCTGGGACTGAAGTGCTACAGTCATTTACAAAAAGCGATTTCTGTGGTAAGAATTGAAGACCCACAACTTAGGTATCATAGACCATGGTGTCTCAGTTCACATGTGGACAGAAGACATTAAAAGCCTCTTAGTAATTTTTTTGCGATACAGCAGTTTTTACACTTCTGAAGCCTCTAATCATTCCATGCCACTGCAGCAGCCAAAAACATTTAAGTCATATAAGGTCATAAAATATTCATTTCTGAATTCTCTTCTTGACAACGATGGAGTCCTCACTTCAGATCTCTATGTGAAGATGGGTTGAAATTACGCTGTCCCAAAGCACCCATAAGCTCCTGTTTTGTATTGCATTGTGCATTTTGGCACAGATCATACCACAACAAAATTACTTAAATTCCTTTGCAATTCTGATGCAGTTATTAATGCAGCAGCTGACTAGAAGAATATCTACAAGTAGTCTAGAAAACAGCAAAAAGACAATTAGTCTGAATTGCTAGCAACAGAAAGGCACTAGGAACAACCTTTTGTAAACTTCTCTTTCCTCAAGGCTATGCACATTTAGACTACAAACCCAATTATGGAAAAATACTGCACAATACTTAAAGAGAAATTTTCAGGCATGGGGAATTCTATGCTGATACTATACTACACGATCTTCACATTTTTTCCTACTGAATTAGATAATGCACTGAAGTACCTTTGCTACTGTAGAAGAACTTTCCAACTTAAACAACTTGCTCAAATTTATCAGCCAAACTAAAATCAGAAGAGTTGAGCTTTGATGAACTATGGTAATAGTTTACAGACAATGTGCAAACAATACCCTCTTCTCCAGCATTCAATTGCTACCAGGAATGTTCTGGTGAGGGATGCAATGTAGAATAATACAACTCAAGGTTGACAAAATCCTACCAACAAAAAACTGCCACTGATTTCAATAGGCTTTAAACAACAACATATTTTTCCCCCCTCTGTCCCTCTGTTCTCTGCTGTTTCCACATCTTGCTCTGATGCCGTAACATGCAGCTGCTGGCGTTACAGCTAACAGCAGACTGCCTCTTTCCTGTATTCTGCTCTCTGCTCTCCCATCAATTTAGTGACAAAAATCACCTTAATTGCAACTAAGCAGTAACAGAACCCATATATTTAAAATAGATATATCTCACTGCACTCCTCAGGAGTTAGCTTCACCCTCTAGCTGGTTCCCTTAGCCGCCTTGCTGTTCTAACATAATATTTTAATAATACCCAGTATCTACTACTTCTGAGGACTTTGCATTTACATGCTAAACATCACTCTTCAGCTATTTGATGGGCCATTTAGTCATGTCCCTGAAGAAAATGGCCTCTTTTAAAGTTGGAGTTTTTTTCTGATCATCCCCAAGGCAGCATTTTCCTTCTTATCAGAAGGAATAAATGAAAGTTTTGCGAAAACACTTGGCTGCAGCATTTGCCAAGAGCAACCAAGTTCTGGTTAAGGTGCTTGCAAACACAGAGATGATAAAAACACTTCAAGAATAGTACCTCAGAGGTCCACAGTTTTTAAATGTTGCACAGCACTCACGCACGTGGGTAAGAATATACACATGTATAATATTGAGTATGGTATTTTTTTATTTATTTAAAGAAAGGCCCAGTGTATGCCTCTCCCTCAGTTTTTTTAACAAGGGATGGGGACTTTGCAGAGCTGGTACCAGCCCACCAGATGGTCACCATTTCTTCATAAGCAGTGAAGACTAGGTTGGTACAAAAGGTGCTGGCAGCAGAAGACTATGCCAGGGGTTGGCTAAGGAGAGCAAAAAAGTATTGTGATTCCTGGCAGGTCTGTGCGTGTAAACCAGGATGATTTTTACCACTGTGTAGGTCATGGGAAAGGGAAATTAAGTAGGATAATTAAGACAGGTGAAGAAGAGGAGGGGCATCAACACGTTTAAATTATTGGAAAGGAAGAAATCACTAGTGAAACACTATCAGGAATAATTCAAGTTTCTACTGTTATTGAATGAAATGCTAGATGATGGCCTTGTGTAAACACAACAGTTGCGCCATTTTAATTCAAATCAATTACAAACCTCATTATAGTTACACAGGTGCAAAGCTCTTTACAGACAATCTTGTATCAGTTTACAATGGGCTTAAGTGATTTACACATATCCACAAAGGGTTGCACCTGCTTAATTAAACTGATTTTAAAATTATTTTAAACTGATGTCAGTTTGTCTATACGGAGACTAATAGATAGTTAATTTTTTAAATGCCTTAAACTTCAGATTCTCAAGGATAATTATCTGCAATAGTATTGTCTTCTCTCATTTAAACACTATTGTACATTTTAAAACAATGATCATCTCAGCACATGGCTGAAATCAAGCATCCTCTGCCACATTAAGTTATGCTGAACTGTGCTACTTACATTGTAATATTCTTCAGGTCAGAAAGCATTGTATCATTAATTTTTAAAGCCATCCTCATAAAGATCTTATCACCAAACTTACTCATTTGTTCATGTGTGGGAATGCAAAGGTTGGAAGGAATGTTTGAGACTTGTTTATTCAGCTCAAAACTTGAACTGTTCTTCAAATGGCTTCCTAAACTAAGATACCTGCTCCTCTTAATAAACACTGTTGAATTGTTGCCAATAAACTTTGGCAAAATGTATGAATTGTTCCCACCAACCATGAGTTTGTACTTCTCATTAATAATTTACTACCTGGATGTGTCCATGTGCAGTTTCTTCTGCACAAATTTTGTCATTCTTTCATGAGCAGACTGAATGTTAGCGACACATGGTAGCTGTGTTGAGGAACGATGAGCTCTCATCTGACATTCTCCTGTATGCTGCTCCACAACTTTGAAGATGCTTGCGTCTGTACAACTATAACATGGATTCTGCACTTGGCATTATCCCCTAAATAATTCCATTATTAAGTAAACTTGGAAATGAAATAAGATTTTTCCTTAAGGCACTTGGCTATTATTTTGCACGCTCAGAACAGGAAACTGATTTTCTATATGCAAAATGGTTCAATAATCACTACACAAAGTCAACTCTGTCACTAATGTGGACATTTTTCTGGGTTTTTGTGTTAAAAAAACCCACCACCACATGCAGTGGAACAAATCAAACCACATTGAAGAACACAAGAGGACAGGAGAAGGAAAAAAAAAAAATTCTTAAAAAAAAAAAAAGAAAAAGATGAAAAACCTCTTTCCCCATCAACCCATTAGTATGGGTTGAATGCAGTTTTCAACAGACACGTTTTGCATCTCCTCTACCGAAATGTACTTTCCATTGCTGCCACAGCAGTATAGTACCAAAATTGCTGAATCCTTCCATCTAACTATAGGAATCTACGAATTTTCATCTGGGTGTATTAGATCAAATTTTTTTGTAAGACTACTAAACCTTATTCCACACAAAAATTCAAACAATGTATTTACAGAAACATTAATACAAACTTTTACTAGAACTGTGCTTGTGTTACCACTAAATACTATTGCCCAAGCTCTGAGGTATTCAACACTACAAACTTTTGAATAGTTTGAAAATGAATAGGCAACAATATCATTTGTTACCAATGACAAAGAAACACTTTACCATTAGTCAGCATTCAAATAAATCACATTGTCTGGGCTTGTCTATGTGCAAAAAAATTGTCTAATTTGACTCTGTCAGTGTAGTCAGAATGATATAACCTCCCTGTTGGATGTAAAATTACAGCACTGAAATTTAAACTGAATAGCAGATAACCTTATCCACATTATGATCTGGTTTAAATCTGTTAATTTAATTCTATCTGTTTTAAATAAACTAGATTTCCAATAAATGAAAGTTAACATCGATACTAAATTTGACATAAAAGAAGTTCTGATATACACTTTTTTTTTTTTTTTTTTTCCAGCTGATATGCATCATCATCCTTTTTGGCTCCTAAACGTCTAGAAAAATGGTTGGGGGGGTTGGCGGGGGGAGAAAAGACAAAGGTATTCTACATACATTGCTACCATCTAAAGCAGTTCCTCTACTGCATCATTAAGCTTGAACTGCTGTTACCAAAAGACAGGATCCCAACTGTGAGAATGGAAATGCTGTATTGTCATTTCAGAAAAGTAGAACAGGACTGAGCCTGTTGTAAAATCAGTCAATGACTTTTAGCAAACATTTGATAGTTACAAATTTCTAGTCACATTTGCTCTTTGTTCATGAGCCAATTAAAAAAAAAAAAAAAATCCTTCACTTGAAATGCCAGTTGGTCAGCTCATTAAAAAAGCCTCACTGACAACATTATAAAAGGTGCAAATGTCTAACTTAGTTATCTTGAATATCTTATTATTGTTTAAATAGGCCAATAATAGAGAACATGGTATTTAAAAAAAAAAACCAAAAAACCAAAACCAAACAGAAAAACCCCACCAAACAAAAAAAACATAGCCTTTTAAAAACTAGATTCAGCAAAACTGAACCTCAATATTTTCTGGAAGTTTTCCTAAGCCTTATTCTAAAAGGGTATATAAATGTATGAGTCCTCTATCTGTAACACTATATCAAAGTGCTCATCTTAAAACAATACAGTAACTGCTTTCAAACCAGTGATCAAGTCACAGCTGTTGACTAATGCAAAGACTGAGGAAAAAGTTACATTCTCTACAAATTGTTAAACAGAGCTTTCCACTAGAACAATTTTAAAAGAAAGACTTCCACTTTGCTTACAAAGAAACATAGTTTTCTTTCTCTGGCAAATAAAATAAAAACAGTGACAATAGCAAGAACTAATTAGAATTAATTAGTGAGCTAAAGGCCAGTGTAATCCCCATCGATAACTGTGAAATTGAACTGCAAATCTTCAGGACCTCTGAAAAGCAACGTTTATGTATCAAAGGGAGTGCCTGGAGCTCAGACAAAACCCAAGCTATTTAACTTCAAATATACAGCCCTACATAAAAGTCACAAATTGAGTCGTTCGTGCAAGTAGTGCAAACAACCATGTATTTTTCATTTCACCTGTGCTTAGTATCACATTTCTTGTAAAAGCAGGCAGTGTCCTGCCATCTCTGAGTGAAAATCAGCACAACCATTGAAAAGGTGTGACTGCAAAACCTCAGTAGCTTTCAGTTTTCTTCACATTCTCCTTATAACTGCAGGTTTCACAGAACATTTGAGGAAGTTACAAGACTCCGAAACAGCATTTCATTATGAAAACCCCTAAAAGGGAAGTTACTTAAGAAAAAAAAAAAAAAAAAAGTGGAAGTGCTCCTGGCAGAGGCAGGTGGGCCCAGACACCCCGCAGGTGGCTGAACCAGGGTGAGGGCAGCAATCTCTTCCAGACCTCAGCCAGGCCTTGCCTCCCGAAGGTCAGGTTCTCGTACAACGCTTAGCTGCGGCTGGCACGTTTTCCACCGGGGGTAATTGAACATTTGAAACAAGCGGATCAAAGGCAGGTGAGCCCCAAGGAGGCACAGCATCAAGAAGTGAGCTCATACCGGGAAAGACAAACCAAAGCAGGCTCCGGCGCTGTGAGGAACTCTTAAAGCCAGCCCAGGCCCTCCTCAGGGGCGGGAGGTGAGCCCCCAGGGGCGGGCCGGTGCCGCTGCTGCCGCACACCCGCACACCCTCAAGGGGCAAGGGGCGCTGGGGCCGTTACGGCTCGAGCACGCCGCCGCCGCCCCCCCACTACAACTCCCGACAGGCTCCGCACCGCGGCCCCGCGCAG
>NW_020799095.1:8642964-8720648 GCF_003259725.1 Athene cunicularia | reverse complement strand
AAGAGACAGCCCCCTTGCTCCCCCCAGTGTAATCCATTCACAAATCATGGCTCAGAATAGTGGATACAGAACAAGGAATTGCTTTGTTTTTAAGTACTGTCTGAAGTAATACAGGCTTTGTGATGTGAAAGCCAAATATCTCAAAATATCTTCAAAACATCAAGTAATTGCCCATAATTTAAGTGTTTTTCTGCAAACACAAATGAATGCAAGGAATGCAAACTTTCAATTAATAAAGTTAACAACGGGGGGAGCATAGTTAAACACATCTGCAGTGAGACTATGAACCTGGGGTTGTATCCTGTGGAGTAGTTCTCAGGCTCTTCTAATCTAAATTTAAGCAAAAAGACTTGATTTTCTATCATGGAGGAAACTTTTTTTAAGCATACAACCTACATTTTTGTACAACTCTATCTGATTTTTATAATCAAGGCTCATCCTTGTTGGATAAATGGAAATTTTACCGTGTCAAGTTGCATAACTTTTGTTATTAAGCCTTAAAAGGACATTTATAAAGGCATTGTGCAAATTAAATTCATAGTTGTGATATGGCTGTAAAGATAAACTTCTGGTTTAAGCAGCGTGTAAGTTGATGCAAAGTCATCTTCCTTAGTATACAAACAGAAGGCATTGCTGCCTATGCTGCTGTATGTACCTTTGCTAATTAGAGAACAGGTGAAGTTGACAAAATTCATTGATTTTAATGGAGGTCTGCGGGAAGCAGTTGAAATGTCAAGAATCATGCCAGTGTCATGTTGCTGCATGCCAGAAATGGTAGAGGAAAATGCACTTAAGTTAATTAGTAGGAAAGAGAACCTAAAATAGTAGAAACTGAGAAAAACAAAGGGCTTTCTCTATTGCAGCAGCAATATTGGTGGAAAGAATCAAAAATTATGTTGCTTCTAAATACTGTTGAGTAGCTAGGTAGGAAAGGTTTTTCACAGGTATAAGGTTCTTAAAAGTCTGAATCTAATGTGGGAAAGGAGCTTATGAGAAGAGATTAGAAGCACTGCTCTATTTAGTTTTTTTAACCACTTCTTTAGCAGCTTGTCCAGGTAAACTGGATTTTTAATTTTTTTTTTTTCAGAACAGAGGGACCATAGTCTGTTGGTGGAACAGTTCCATAGTTTTGTCCATTCTTTTGGCTTTTCCTGTCAAACTTGCATAGGATAGCTTGCGATATGTGGATAAGTCACCTTTTCTCTAGTATTTGTTTTGTGATCAAGAGAGGAAACTGAGGTATATTTGATAAAATGAGGAGTATTAGATAAATCAGTTATTCTTTTGAATGGAAGAATATGTTGCCTCTGAGGTCTAGAAGGCTTTCTCATTGATTTAGGAATCCAGTTTTCTGGTATGGACATAAATGTAGGAGATGTGGGGTGGGAAGAAAGGGAGATTTGCCATGGGTTTTCTACATATTAATTGAATTAAATACCACTTTTTTCCTAACATTCCTTTGAAGCTGCATTTCTGACAGTAAAGTTAGGTTTTGATTTGGGGTGGGGTGGTGATGGGGGTGAAGGTTTGCTTGTTTTGTAAAATTAGCTTCTGAGACTTACTCGAGTTGGTATTTCTTCTAGAAATTGCCCTTATGTAGAACAGTAGGCCAAGGCGGTAGAGAGAGGACAGCTTTTGGTCTCCATTATAATAAAATTCCATATTGGCACTTACAAACTTGTAACCTGTTTGTTGTTACTAGGATTACTGGTTTTTTTCCACACTGAATGCCTCTTTTTGTATAGTATTGCCACTTTATTTTGATTTATTTCTCCTGTCTTGTTTATTTTCCATACTTGAGCTAGTCCAGAGACTTTGAAAAATGTGTGTACTTTTGACAGCTCCTTGGTCAGGTGAGCCCATCCATGAAGTCAGTCAGCATTGACTTTAAGCTGTGCTACTGACAGGACTCCAGCATTTAACTTCGGGATTTTGTTACCAGGCCAAGAACTTGAAACATAGACAGTGATGGTATGTTGGGATGGATTGGTTTCATGGCTAAAATTTGGTTCATCTGTTGGATGGACCAGAAAAGCATAATTTCTGTGTTACATACACACAAGTGCACAGTGAAAGCTTTTTGTGAAAGTACAACAACATTTTTAACTGGGATGTCAAATGGGGTCATTCTTTCTGTCAGGTGTTGCCTTAAATGCCAGCATGGCTGCTGAACCAAGGCAACCAAAATTATGGAGTACTTGAACATGGACTGCTTTCTGTGCACTGGTTTGCTGAAAGTACAGCTCCATCATGCCCATATGCTATTTCATTTGGCTGCTGGTATCATATATATACCTAATCATCTATATGTATGTGTATATGTATACATTTAAGGTAGATCTATCTAGCAAGACTGTTGCATCCTGATACTGCTACTAACTAAATGGTAACAACCTTTGGTACATCAGTAGTCTTCAGGGAGTGCTATCAAAACAGGAACATTCATTCTGTTTGCACTGTTCTCACCATTAACTCACGTGTGACAACTGTATCTGAATCATTAATCATATCCCATGACATTAGATCAAACTTTTGTCTTTCCCTGAGAAAGTTAACAGCTTGCTAAACACGAGATTGACACCAATTACTTCAGGAGTGAAAGCTGGTTAAAACTGGAATGCAGAAGCTCCTGGGTCTGAGCATGAGACCTTCTCTGTACCAGTTTGCACATGCAGGATGGAGCACCAGTGTGATCTGTCACTTACATTTGCCTACCTACTGCTGCCAGGAATGTTGTCTCCCACTGTCCTGCCAATTCCTGGTACTGAACAGCACAACCACAGTCTCATATACATTTTTGCTTCTTCCAAACCAACATCATTGATTACTCAAACCACCAGCTTTTTAACTGTCATCAGGGTGACCATTGTTTATCATACCTCACTGAGGTAACGTAATTGTGCTAGGCAGAAGTCTGGGTTATGTATATGATAGCAATCCACTTTCTTTTCACTGATACAGTCATCTACCATTAGTGGACTTTGGTGAATGGGGATGACCTGGTGAAAATAAACATAAAGTCGGTGTCATTGCTTGCATTTCAGAAGCAGACAGGTTTAAGGAAGTCAGTAGTTTATCTTGGGCACAGCCAAAAAGACAGGTTTTGCTAGGCTCGGATCATGTTTGCTACATGGATCCTTGAGCTCTTTGAACTTTTTTTTTCATTAATGAAAATTTAACATCGATGAATATGATAGGAAAGCTTCATTAAATACAAAGTGTGGCTCAAGTGAACATTAGAAGTGGTGTATGAAATTGATTGAACACTGGAGGTTGTGTAAATGTACTGATTTGAATAAGGTTGTGGGTTTGTGTTGTGGTTAGCTGATCCAACGGTTGCCTTTTGGAGTAGGAGTTCTCTGTCACCTGCTGTTGTGTTCCTGCTTTTTAGTTTGTCCTTGCTCTAAACCATTCATGGTGAGTTGATTCAATGAGGTAAATTGTAACATTTCAGTTCTCTGAGATTACCTATCATCGTTTTTTATATTGCAGTCTTAATTTATTATTTTTGAGGAAGAATATGTATGTTGGTAGGGAATGTAAATAGCAACTGATTTTAGAGGGTAAACTGGGATTAAGTGATAAGGTGGAGATGTATACATATAAAAAGAGAGCATGTTAAGACACTGGAGCAACAGGAGTGACAAAAGAAGGGGTATATGGGAATACCTTTAAACTGGTGTTCATAAGTGGGGGAAAAAAAATCAGGTAAAGAGGATGATAGTGTTGATTAATCTCAATTAATAATGCTCAGTCAGTAGGCTGCGGTCAAGTGTCACCCACCCAGATAATTCTGGCCATTGCTTGCCTGCTAGTGACTCTTTTTGCTGGGCAAACAGCAAATTGCATAGTAAATGTGTTCTTGAGGGTGGCAGCAACTGTCATCTCCAAACTGCTATCTTTCTGGGGACTTTCAACCCATCACATAATCTTGTTGAAGGTGAGTACACAAATGTGGATCTGGTTAGGAAACATTTCCCACCCACCTTAGGGTTCTTTTCCCAGACACTTCCTTTTGTTTATAATCTTTGACAACTTTCAGACTTCGCAAAAGCATTTGATTCCAATTCAGTTTGAGTATAATCACTTTGGATTGGTTTTGAGATGTTGCAGCTGTCATGAGATTCATGTTAAAACTTAATACAGTATCTTCATTCACAAGCTTTTTGATTCTATGAAATGAGAAGTACTCTTATTTCTATTTTATAGGAATATATTTTAAAAGATTGTGTACTTACTGTTAATGGACAGCTGAATTAAGTATTTAGTGAGATTTTTCTAAATGTAAGATACAGACATTACATTTGAATTATTAAAGTTGTTTATGCTCTAGTAATACTAATAATTTTAGCAGGCTTTCAGGTAGCCAGATAGCTCAAACTCATTTCTGTCATTTCATTATCGTAGCAAAAATATTCTAGCATAGTCTCCAAATATGATTTAGCGGTGTCTGTGTGTTCCTGAAGGGAAAGTTTAGAGATTTTTATGTTCTTGGAGAATAGCCTGCCAGGTATCTTCCTCTTCCCCCCTTCCTTGTTTTAATGAGGAAGATCCAGATCAGGCATCTTTTTGATCACTTTTACTGCACTAAGATATGGGCTGGGAAACTCTGTTAGCTCAGGGCAGTCTCTAGCTTTTGGGACTTTTTAGATTATAAATCCTGTATGTCCAGAGACGTTAACAGCTTTTCCTTGCTTAGGTACTTGGAGGATGCTGTTTTGAGGCTAAATAAACTTTTCTAGAAGGTTGATACAGTGTTAACAGTCACGATGTATAGTTGACTGTACTGAACTTCTTTACTGCTTAGGAAATTGCAGAAATAGGTAAATATTAGAAATTTAATGGAAGGAGGATGGTCTGAAAAAAGAACATGGTCCAGAGTTGAAGGCGTAGCAGGGACTATGTTTTGTGAGTGGGCAGACCTCAGGCTAGATTTGATCAGCTAGACTGATGCAGCTGAAAAGGAGTTCCCTATATGGCCTCATAAAACAAGATTCTTGTAAGAGTCAAACCTCTGCTCAATCTCTACTATCATTTTCTACCATCTTTACTTAGCAGATTGGGTTTTTTTTCCCTCACTTGCACAACTTTTAATGGGAGTGAAAGCCTCATCAAACTTCATGTGGGTGCAGTAATGGGGTTATGCATCAGAGGGTAGGAGGGGCAGCATTCATAAAACGTGTGGAGTACGGTTGAGTACAGAGACTATCCCTACAGTCATCTTTTGGAAAATATAGGAGGTGAGACAGAACGCTTGCAAAGTGTTGACCCTTTTATTGATTTGTTGGTAGCAGAATGAAACTTGAAAAGGAAAATGTATCGGAATGTTTTATGTAGGCTGGGTCAAACTGAACAAGCAAGTTTAGCTTTTCATGCCATGATTCTTTTTTTAAACAGTCTTCAGCAAATACACACAAACACTTGACTAACTAGAGCAAATGCTGTGATGAAAATCCTTGAATGGACTTTCCTTGGCAGATACCCTATTATTTGAATAGCTTAGGATGTTCTGGTTTTTTAAACAGAAATATGATTTGATTACATAGGGTTAGGGTGGTTTATAAAGGTTACCTTTTGCTTCCTATCATAATTCTCTTGCTCATATTCTCTGGTTTTGGCAGTCTGTAATCCTAATCCTTGTGTTTTTAAATCAGTCTCATGGTGTACTGGTGGGGGAAGGGGAGAATAAACGTTTTGAACAGTAAAGCTAGCAGGAAAATTCAAAATCTTGTAGGTACTAATAGTTTTTAGGTGGGTTGTGGGTAGTCTGGGTTTAGGGAGGTGTCTTTGCTGTTCTACAAGGACCTCTTCAGTCAGGTTATTTCCCACCTAATGTCTATCTGTGTGTGTGCTGCAGTTTCCTCCTTAATTTTTGAAAATTTGTTCTTGCAAGCCCCTTGAGGTACATTTGTACTGACATTTAGGGCTAAACCTGAGGGCTTCTTTCTACTTAGCAGAGCCATTAAAGCTGCTGCTTTCAGAGCCTGTGGAGCCTGCACCCTGTAGTAGGGCATGTGCAGGTGTTTTTATTATTAACTCCTTTAGCAAAACTTCTTGCCATCAGTCTTACCACTTGCTTGGAGAACAAAGTGAATTTGGGACAAGTATTAGGACAAGTATTGCTAGAGTCTTTCTGTGCTTTACATCTGCAGTAAATTTCGTAGTGTGTCCAACGGATAGACTTCATTTCCAGCCCTGTAGCAGAGTAGAGCTTGTGATCTTTATCAGAGCTGTTGCTGGGAATCAAGCTGAGGTATTTTTAATGTAGGTAGCTGGTAGGTCTGGGCTAGCGAGGTACCATGAAATTGACCCTAATGCTGTACCACACCTTATGTAAGTTGAAGCAGCCCAAGGAATGAATTTAAGTATATAGATACAAATAAAATAGATCAGGTTCTGTATTTCTCAACTTACTGCTGCTTTCCCAGGGTAAAAGCTCCTTTGGCGTATGGAGAATTAAATGCTTCCTATACTTCAAAAGTTCTTGCTATTAGGTGAGGCAATATCCCTGTGCTTTAGAAAAAGAAACGGTCTATTTTAAACAAGGAATGACTGTGTGTACATCAGTGCTTCTGAGAGCAGGAAACAGTATTTAAACTGTCTGCTATGGGAGACCCAAGTCCAGTATCATATGTTACTTTTTAAAGAGGCTGCCCAATATAAATGACTGGGGTATGTGGACTGTAATCATAATTACTTCTGGGTGTCACAGTGCTTATCATACCATTTTCTATGGCAGTTGATTTATATGGATTATGCTAGTTTGTTAGGTAAAGAGCACACTGGAATTCTGTTCATGTGATAATCCATGAAGATGGGATTGCAGAACACCTTTTCAAAACTTCCCACACTTATACAAAAAAACCCCTCTAAGAAACTACATTGCAACTGAGGATGTGAGTTTAGTTTGATTATTGATTTTTGGTGGTGTTCTTAATGGAATTGCTGTTATTTTCTGGACTGTTTTACATGGTATTATTTACATTTATTTTAAAAAGAGTGGCTCACTATATGCATGGGCATCATCTATCCTGTTGAACAGTAAATGGATTTTGCAGAAGGGAAAAATAGCATGTAATTATGTAATTTTAAACTGTTCTAGCACACATGGCTGGTCAGCCTACATTTTGTGAGTTCTTTTGCTTTATTTTTTTTCAGTCTCTGCATTCATTTTTTGAGATTGTTATGCTGTAAGTACTAGCCAGCTTCTTTAAATCCAAAGAGTGTGATTTTATTCCTATCTTCTGAATAGATGGATATTTTAAGGAAAGCTAGGTATGGAAAGTACCTGTTGAACAGAATACTTGTGTGCTATAGCCAGAGGATTTGAAAATACAGCAATGCATTTTCTTGATGCAGAAGCAAAACATAATAAAACAAGCCTACATGTCCTGAATACTTTTCTTTGTTTATCAAGCTTTTTTTTCCTGTAGTCTATTGCATATGTTGAATGCGCTTCCTTCCTATTCTAAGCTTATCCCAAGCAGCATTTGGAAGTTCATAAATATTGTTTGGAATGTATATCTTGAAAAGGGCAGTTTTGTCTTCAGGGTTGAAATACGTAAAGTTTATAATTTGGATATAAAGGCCTTTAAAATGCCTTTAATTCTTTCTCTAGCAATAGATAAAATACCTTAAAGTTATAATTCTTCTAATTTAGAAAGTCAATGAAACAAAACTGGAGCTTTGGCGTTATTATATTGATATTAACAACTGAAGTAAACCAGCATCGCTTTGGCTCAGTTTATTGTAGAAGAAGAGTCATGAAGGCCAATGCAGTGTTTGAGTTTTCCAAGAAGTTGTGTAATACTACTGTGTTTTAACTATTTTATCTTACACAACTGACTAGAATGATTTCACTAATGTCAAATGTCTGAAGTAATGTTTGAAAAACTGTTGCATACAATTAATTTTACTCTGTAACAGTCTTAGTCTTTCATTTGCCAAATAGAAAATGGATTTTGACACTGGTCTACCTTAAACATTTGCTGCAGTATCTTATTTTGTGATATCTTGGGTCAGATAGCGATGACCAATGTAATTTTTCTCCTATGGCTAAACATGTTCAGGAACCGAGGAATTTTTAGTGCTTTAATTTTGTAATCCACCACTACTTCACTAATGCTTGCCCTGCCTTCCCACAGTAAAGCCCAATTTTTGCT
The DNA here is from genome assembly GCF_003259725.1 of Athene cunicularia. Lineage (NCBI taxonomy): Eukaryota > Metazoa > Chordata > Aves > Strigiformes > Strigidae > Athene > Athene cunicularia. The sequence goes on along the minus strand of NW_020799095.1, from coordinate 8,712,486 downwards.
TGGGACAAGACCAGAGGGTATGTTTTGTATCAAATATGTCATGCTTGCAATTATTTCATCACTGCATTTTGTTTTCTTACTTTTGCTTTAGAAAGTCAGCTTCAGGGTCCCTTTTTCCTTATGCTTCCACCATACTCTAGTTTCAGCACACCATTCTTACCTATGCACATTGTGGTTTTGCTTTGTGATAGTGTGTTCCATACAGTGCCACCTGCTGTCTTCTTTCACAGAATCATCTAGGTTAGAAAAGACCTTGAAGATCACCTGTTCCAACCATTAACCTAATGATTCAGAGCTATCTTCAAGAAGAAAAAGCCACAGAACAACATGTTAGTTGAATGGTACTTTTACCTGGGAAGTTAAGCAGTGTTGTTTTCTATCTCAGTATCTAATATGCTGTGCTGGAGTAACCATGGATATCATTTGTGTGTTGGAAAGAACATGGAAGGTGATTCCAAAAGTTCCTTCAGGAGCCTCCCAGAAGTTGCTGTGGCTGATAAGATGGCAGTTTGCCAGGATTGGAGTAAAGACTGACTGAATATCTACAGTGTGACAAGGTGCTGCTAAGCTTGTCTTCACCAGTATAAATTGGCCTTATTTGCATCCAGTCAAGTGGAACAGTTCTCCTAAATGTCCCATCATCTGTTGGACATTTCCTGGGATAGTTTTCTGCTGTGTTAACAGGTTCAGGCAGCTCACAGAGATCTGGTAAGCACAGGTGTCAGTACCTGCAACTGGGTGCAAGGAGAGGGAAACTCCCCTTTGCCAGTGGCAGTGAGCTACTATATTGGCACATCTTGTACCCTGATCCGATCTCTAGTATCCATGAGTTCTCTGAGCAACAGGTCATGGGTTATTGAGGGGTGCACATCATTTAGTTTCTGCTAAAGCTCTTCTGCTGTGCTCTTAACTGTTTAAAAGTTCTGCCAGAAATAAGATTGCCATTGCTTAAGTGGTTATATGGGATGTTGGGGATCTAGAGCTGAGTCCCTTTTCTGAATCAGAAAGGCTAACTCTAGTTTTCTAATTTAAATGCGCATTTGTGGAGAGAGAGTTGAGAGGGCACACAGTCTGGTGGGGATTGAAGCGTGAAAGGTCCTGGAACAGGCCAATTTAATTCATGTCTGGAGAGCGAGGAGAGAAAAGATTTAGGATTATGTGACCTAAGAACTATCCCTTGAGAACTTCTGCTAGGTCCTTCCCAACAACTCTCACGTATCCTCTGCAATACACCTCTTTGCAACCCTGCCCGAACTGCAACTGATCAGCTCGCTTTAGTATCCTCCTTTCCCTATTCCCTTTCATGGGCAACCAGATGTTCATTTTACCTTATGCTGTTTTGTGTGGCAATGGAGCAGAAGGGGAAAGCATGGTACCTCAAGTCAGTACTTGTTATTTAATAAAGTGGCATTAGAAATTAAACTCACCACTTTTACTGTACATTAATGTAAGACAGAAGGACTGTAGCTACCAAACTGTATACTAATGTAGCCAGCTGGTCAAGGAGGTGATGTGTTTTCGAAAGGACATGCTCCTGAACATATGATAGATGAGGCAATGGTTGGTGTAGTCTGTTGTGGCAGAAGGGCATCACAGCTTCAAAGCATGTGTGTGTCTAGTATTAAGCCTAGCTCATCCTAAGAGTGTTCCCCCACCACCCCACTTTTATTGTATTTTCTTTTTTAAAAGCCCCTTTATGGTTGCTTCCAAGCATGAATTGGATTTTACTAAAGAGACAGAGGAGCACAGTGAAATAGTTTGATAGCTCAAATATAGTAAGACTAAGCAATGCTAGAAATGCCATCACGTAATGAGAAAACAAACACGTAACTTTAATTTCACATTGTACATGGCACGAATTTAATACTAATTATCAATACTGTCTTAGATGCTGAGCACTGTAGTCACTGCAGTACACTTAATCTGTTGCTGTGAGGATACCTAATAAAAAGCAAATAGCGTTTTGTTATTACATTTTTGTGTTTCTTGTGCAGTCCTTAAACATTGGTAAACATCAAGTGCAATTCTTAACAGGTTGGATTAAAATCAGTGAAAATTTGTTGGTTTCTTATTTATTTAAGACTTATTTAAAACAGTATTAAAGGTATACAATAAATATAGTGGATAACGAATTTTAAATTCTTCTTGCCATACCTATATCAGAATAAATCAGACATTGAAAGTGGTTCAAGAATGCAAAGTATCGTTAGAAAGATAAAACTCCAGTCTGTGTATTGCAGGAAAGGCTGAAGACCACTTTCTGTTGTCATCTACTTTCCTGGTCTTTGTTTATTTTGTGACATCCTATTCCCACACCAGTTACCTCTGGTGTGAGACTATGCAGTCACTTTGCAAACAGCTGGAGTTCTTTCTGCCCTCAGCTGGAGGCCACCATCCCTTCTGTTGGACTGTATTAATAGATCATGTGAGTACTCCTAATCTGCTTCAGAGAAAAATTGGGTGAAATAGTTTAGATCATCTTTAGAGTGGCTTGCTTTTTAGCTGTGATTCAAGCTAATTTGTCTGATTTGTGCCCAGAAGTGGATTAGGAGTGCTTCTGCACACCTTTTAACTAGCAAAGGTCAGTTGAAGGATGACTGCCACAGTTAAATTCGGGTGTGTAATTCAGTACGAGGCATTCTGTAGCTGTGAATCCTCCCCCTCCTTTTGCACTTTGGGTTGTATTCCTGTCTTCTTCTTTTCAGCTTTATCTGATTAGAGCATAATTAGATCTGTCTCTAGGTGTCTGCAAACCCATGGCATATTGTTTGGCTTTTTTTCTGCAGGTAGCTATATGTGTATATCTATATACATGCATACCCACAATGGAAAATTGCCTGATCCCTGCTATATGCCTGATGAATGCAGTATTTGTGTCTGTGTATGCCAGGTTACTGAAGGGTTAAACAGAATTTGAACAGACACATTTAAGTTAGATAAAACTAGGTCTTTAACATGCCCTCAATCACTGGACAGAAATTGTTTGAGTGAGTTAGACTGTCTGGTTCTGCTCTGATGATGCTTTGTATTATCCAGTCTGAAATATTAATTTTTATTTTTTCAGCATTCATTGTAGTAAAAAGTCAGTAAGTCAATATTGCAACAGATGGAGTTGAACAGGTGCACTATGAGAGGTCCAGCTTCTGGGACTAAACGTAATCCATATACGGAAGGAACAATTGAAAGAAAGCATAGTCAGAGAATTCAGGTAACTGAGACCTAGTTGCAGGAGGAAGAATAGCGGATGTATTAAGAGATATATTAAAGACCAAATACTTAAGGAATATTGCGTGAAATACTATCTTATTTTAACTTGCTAAACTGGCTTAAACTGCTCACATGCAACTACAACACTGTAGATTCTTTTAATTTCTGTGAGCTAACAAAAGACTACATTGACATAATCTGTAGAGTGATTTGATATCTAATGTCAGTTTCTGGCTGGACCTACTCTTATGTTACACTGAAGTTGAAGCAACAGGCTGTTGGTTATTGAGGGCTGAACACAGTAATTTCTGCTAAAGCTCTTTTACATACAGTGCTATAACTGTTCAAATGTTCTGCCAGAAATAAGATTGTTATTTGCTTAAACATTATATGGGTTGTTGGGGATCTAGAGCTTTTCTAAGGGTCCTGTCTTTTATTTATTAGGGTAGAAATGGTCTGCCAGGCCTTGTCCAGACTGATTCCTTAAATTTCACTTAATGGGAAGTGACTGTGAAGTTTGTTCAACTGCATTTTGAGCTAGCTAATACTTCCACAGTTGCCAGTGCATTGTAGCATATAAATTATTTATTAAGTAATGGAGATGATGACTGTGCCTCATACTCCCAAATAGTTAAAATATAATTGAAGTACCAGAAATGAATATTTTACTATTCCAGACTATTACAAAAATCAGTACTCTTTTCGGGGTACATACTAGATCTTTCTCAGGATAGCAGGTATTATGTTTGAGATAAGTTATTAATAAGAGTCCACTGTAGTTGTTTATGTGTTATAGGTTGCTTTCTTCTATAGTAGAAGACCCTGAAAAAAATAGCTTGGGAGTTAGCTGTCCTCTGTTCGCAGTCACTTCTTGTGAAGCAGTCATGTTCAGCCCATTGATATCTAGTATCACATTTCTCACAGAAAGAATATTTTGTTTCTTAAAATATATTACCCAGCTAATTGCCTTTTGCATTCCTTTCTGACAACCAGATCCTTGTGTACCAGCCTTTAACTTAGAAGGTCCTGAAGTTAAGCTGCCTCCATCATGTTAAAAACAAGTACAGCATGAATTTGTTTAATCTGGAAGAAATATCCTTCTTGAACATATTCTTGAATTCAGTGCAAAGCCTTCAGAGTTGCAAGATACAAGACTAATGCACCAGAGAGTAGCCCAGTAGCACTCAGAGAAACAGACATAATGCTATAGGGCCTTTTAAGCTTGTGGTGGTTATTATTGTATTGAGCAGAGAAGAGATGCCTCTCAATAAGATGATGATGTCAAAAGATACAGAACCAATATTTCCATCAGTATTGATGCCAGTCACTGTGTAGTACCTGCAGTCAAGTGTATGTCCAGTAGAGAAGAAAATGAGCATTTAGTTTTCCCCTGTAGGAATTTCAAATGAGTCTGTCTGTATCTTATCATTGAAACTTATTTACAATTTTGACTGTCCCAAGGAAAACGTCATTGTTGCTTGCTTCTCAGGCCTAAAATGTTAAATGTTACAAATGGCAGACTTCACTGGTGAAGTATGTCTTTTAGTATTGATAAAACTAATGCTTTTCTTAATAATTTTCCTTGAGATATGGAATAGTTCAAAAGCAAGACAGAAGAAAGTAATGAAAAACCCCAGTAGCCATCAGAAGAGGTGTCAGAAACTGTCGGCAGATACACATCCACTACAGTGATGATGGGAAGCACATCATGGCTTCAGATGTAGTATACTGTGTAATAAGGATAAGCTGTGTTTATGGAATGCTTTAAAAAGCTTGAAACTCTTTAACAAAAATTTTGAAGATGCCCTGGACTCTCTGAAGAAGTTAGAATGACTGTATATACTCCCTGTAGAATTTCATATCATTAAGCTACTGGCAGCATGCAGTTCCTGATTTTAGCACTTGCTAAGCATGACATCTTATTGTAGGCAGTGAAAATACCATGCCAAGTAGTGGCAGTAGGAATGCTGTAATCCTTCTTAAACACATTGGGGACATTCTGATATTCTTAATGGTTATTCTTTAACCATTCTGGTGTCCTTCAGCGTTTCCATTGAGCGTGGTTGAATGTTGAACCTGAAAAAAAATGTGTGTCCTTCTGGTTGTGCCATCCAGCTTTTATTTTTCTGCCTGGGCTTTCTACTGTTCTTCCTCAGCAGGGATTATTCTAATGGTATTACAAACAGGGAGTTTTGTTGCTCAGCTGGATTCCAAGAACAGAAACTTCTAACTCCTTTGACTCGGAATTTTCGTCTTTTCTGAACTTAGGGGACCACATCACTTTCTTCCATTTTATTATGTCAGCATATTAACTATCCTTTGTATAACAAAGGAGTCTTCACTACGTTCTTCTGAGTGAGTGTGTTTGTTCAGAATTAGGAAATCTGAAATCAAAAGCAGGACCATGACCAATTTTGAAGCTGAGGAAACTCAAAATGATAGTACTGCTGCCATTTCTCTTATCAAACGTGATACTTCTGGTTGACAGTCAACTTGCAGGATGTGTATTTCTCTTTTCAAGTGGCTCTACTTGCAACAAAACCCCTAAAGATCAGTTGCGCCTCTATAAATGTGGGGCACTCTTGGGAGCTTTCACTAAGTACTTGATACTAGTTGAGGCTTATATCAGAATGTAAAGAGTCATTGCATATCCATCTATTTTGAGATAAAATCATAAAGACCAAACCATCAAAAATTCCATATTCAACTCCCTGAAAGCGTCAGAATTAGGACAGTGTTAAACCCTACGTTAGCCAAAGCTTTTATTTTTTTCTTTCTGGTGGACTTGACGTAGTAATCATCTTCCAGTCAACTTTAAAGAACTGTGTACACATGTTCCATGTCCCTTGTGCAAGACTGGGTAGAATTAGTTCGTGACTCCTGGGCATTTGTTGTCCAGTGAGGTGCAGAAGCTCCTGTTTAGTGTGCAAATTGATAATATCTTCCACATAAAACTGTGGTAGGTATGCACCTAGAGAAATTCTGGAAGAAAGATTTGTGGACGCATAATTTGGACATATAATTTGGACATGTAATTTGTGGACAGAATTTGGACACATTGATTATATATAAATATTCTAATAGGAGATACTTCATGCAGTGTATCTTTCTGTTTGTATTAGATTTAAGACCCAATAAAACCATTCTGCTGACATCAGCTTAAGTTAGAAAGGAACATGAGGTTTTTCTGGAATAAAATTGCTTGATTGCTCTTCCATTTTGCAGACTTAGGTTAGTTTTGGCTTAGGTAAACAGGACCACCCTCTGTCTCGCTGGTTCTTGTAGAGCTCGGTGTAGGTTTTGTCCATTCTTACTGTGAGGTCTGTAACACCTTGTGTTTGGGCTGTGGGCAGTAGGAAAGGCTTTTTACCTGTCGTAAGTACTTTTGCCTATAGGTATTGCTGGTGCAGAAATTGTGATCTTGATTAGTTGAAACTGGTTTAAACATCCATGCAGGCTTTCCAAGATTATAAACTCAACACAAGTAAGCATTTTCATGATGAGAAATACTGCTGTAATGCATTGGATTCATTATGTGATTGATGGGGTACTGTACTTCCATTTTAAAAACCATATGCAAAACTCATTGTGGTAATTGCTTATTTGTAGATACAGACTTCAGAATAAGACTTTCAGGATGTTGTGCTTGTAGTATAATACATAGGCAAGCAGGTGTTTTAAAACTTAATATGGAATACTGTATATATGTTTCTTCATTTCAGTGGAATTTACTGAACTTTCTCATTAGATCTTCCATAAAAGTGTTGCTCTGAATAAATTCTTCCTTTGGATGCAAAGAATATGTCGGATATGGAGTCAATCTGTAACTGTCTTTTTCAAGAATCTAGACTTGCTATCTCTAATTAGATGCTGTATGGCAAAATTGATTCTGTAATCTACATTTGCATTAAAAACTGACTCCTAGAATTGCTTGGATAGCTTGTAATGTTCGCAGTTAGTTTGTATCATGTCATTTTTCTGAGTTTGCAGATGTGAAAATTTTGTGCATCTGCAGCTGAAGACTTTTGGAGAACAGAAGCCTTTATAATTGCGGGCTTAGAAAATTTTCCACAGATTCTGCTAGTAAGGAGATTACATATTCTTGGATGACTATAAAATGCCAGATAAAAAGTCTAGATGATGGGGCAATAGTAGCATGAAATGGATAGGGTTTTAGACAGTCAACGTTTTCACAGGAAGCAACACTCTGATCTTGCACTCCGTTGTAGTGGGAGGGTCAAATGAACTCCACCGCCATCAGTGTCATTTGCCTTAAATGTTGTTAAGATATGGGTGAAATATTTGCATTGCTGTATGTGTGCTCTTTTCCTATATGTGCTTACTTTCTCAGTAGACTGAATTTTATTTGAATGTTCATCTTAAAATAGTACTTTTGTTCAGAAAATACTAAACTTAGGAATGCCAAAGCCAAATAAGTCGTCTTACAAATACAGCAATGATTGTTGCTGTGAAGTGCTGAAGAATTCTTTAGCTCCTGGATAGTGATTGCTGTGACTGGCATTAGCTAATCATCTTACAGCATTACCTTGTGTCATCAAAAAAGCAGTTCATAGGGTGGAATAAAAATCAAGCCCAATAGTTTGGGTCAGTCTGCCGGTGAGCAGATAGTTAAGATTATCTATTAACAGTACATAACATATACCTGAAAACTTTACAGGCTTTATTTTGCAAGTTGCCTAGTTAAGCTTTCCAAATTAATGTTGCTGCTAAAAAAAACAATTATGCCACTGCTCAGTTGTTTTGCTGTTGCTGCTTGTGCTCTGTTCTATGCTGAAATTGAAATATGCTTTGCAAATGAGAACCATATCTTTATTAATTCATCTTCAGTTGTCTACTCAACCAACTGTAATATTAAGTATCTCCAATAGTGCCACAGAATTAACAGTACCATGCATGGAGTGCTTTTGTCATCATTAGAGCATCCCCCAAAAGGTTCAAACTACAATACTAGCCTAATTTGGTGGTTAGGAATATGAATTCTGAAATGTACAAAGAGTTAGAACTGTTCGATGATTTCTTTAAAGTTTAGCTTGGAGGAGGAGACAGTTCACACTACAGACCTGACAGAAAGAGGCAAGAAGAACAGCAGAGCATCACTTTTCCTCCTAGAATGTAAGCTAAACTAAGAAAAGTCAGTGCTTACTGGTGTTAGTCAGGTCCGTAAGATCTTCTCTGCTGAATATTAGCAAGTGTGTATCTTCTTCACAACATGAACTGAGAAGTTGAATATTCATCTCAGTCTTTCAAGCTAAGTTCTTAATTAGGCATGTACTTAATTTTGTTCTTTATTCTTCTCAGGTCTGTCTCAAATTGACTTGCTTCAAAGGCATGAGAAGAAGATGAGAGGGAATCCTGGGAGATGGGTGAACAGTTCCTGTACCTCAGAATCAGATGGGTGGGAGAGTTGGGGGTGGGAGAAAAGGGATTCCTTGGTCTGGTCCTGACACATAGTACTGCATCCTATTTAGATTTAGACACTGTAAACAGCAGCATACTCTGGTTCCTGTGTCTCAGCTAATGTCTATCCAGTCAGAAAGAAGGTTGGATAGAACCCCTAAATATCACCTATTCTTGTTGTTACTGGAGATGGAAGAACTGGGGAAGGCAGTGACACCCAAGCCTGAAATGTAACCTCTACCCAGTACTGACTGTTCTTGTCTCCATTCTGATTCCGCCCTCAGTTGCAGTCCCTAAATCGCCGGGATGTGGGCACAGGCAAAGCAGCACTTTTTCTGATATTTCACAGGGCTGTTTAACACTCCTATAAAACTTACAGATAGTTGTAGATACTGTGACAGTACTGCTGTAGAAATACAGTACCACCGTGCTGCATTTCAAACACAATTTGAAAATACCAAGATAGTAAGAAGGTTGTGTGACTATGGTTTTCAGTGCTCACTGTTCCTCAGCAGTGCTCTCCATTCTGGCCAAAAGGGAAGCAGTGTTAGGAGGTTTAGGCTTGTCCCTAAAGGAGCGATGTCATGAAGTAGGTAAGCAGTATCAGAGCACACTACTGGCATCCAATGATTACTAGACCATACTGTAGCCTGGTGCACAGTTCCTTGGCCCCACTTTGTCAGTGCCTGAAGCTGGCTTTGATACACAGCATTCCTCATCAAGCTTCTCTCTCTCTCTCTCTCTCTCTATATATATATATGTGTGTGTGTGTGTATATATGTTTATATTTACATTTTAACTTCCTTTTCTTTGCAGGTTACCTAGTGAGAGGTGAAGTGAGCACTTTTTAAAGTCAGTGAGGTGCTGTAGTTAAGCTTCTAAATGCTTTTTTGTGTGTTTGTTTCTGTGGTCAGAAGGTTATTTCTTGTTCTCACCTATAGGTCTTCTCACAGTGAAAAATTAATGCACCTATAGTATTGCTAATACTTTCTGCTGTATAGACATGTCCAGGTGTCTCTGCATGCTTTTATTTGGTGGCAAAAGAATCAATTGCTTTTTGAAAGAAGGGATTAATAGATTTGTATCTATCTAAAAGTATATTGGGACGGGAGATTAAATTCTTACCTCCTAAGTGGTAGAAGTAGAATGCTATTATGTTGCATTTCAATTTTGGGTGGCAATTCATTCTTATTAGACTTAATGGGATGATGCTGAAGCACAAGACAGTTGTTCACATCCTTCTAAAGTCCGTTATGAAGCTTTACTAGTTCGAAGCAAGAGGAGAATGTAGATATGTATTCTTCTTGTCTATTTCATTTAACTAATCTTTTAATGCTGTAAAAGTAAAGATTAGTCATACTTTTGTAGCCTCTGTGAGTTTGAGTCATGATTTAAAAATTTGAAAGTAGTCCATGTTAGTAAATATCTGTCTTGTTTCCTTTTTAAAGTTCTAGGTTAACAACATTGACTGGGTTTTCAGCGCGTTTTAAGTCCAGTCTGTAGCTGGCTGGGTTGTATGTGTCCTGTGCAATATGGAACTCCTGCTTTGTCTCATACCGTACTGCAGACACTCGGCACTAAACAAATTAGCAATAGACCTTGCTACACTAAGATAAGAGGCTAATTTTACAGGTACAGCATTTCATAAATCACATTATAGTTGACAGTTCAGAACTAGAGAATTAATTAATATTTAGAAATCTAGTCAAATGGGAATAGTTGCAGTATTAGAAACAAATGTCACATTGCTGTTTGATAAAAAGATTTCTAGGTCAGAAGGACTGATGTTTGTGTGAATTTTCTTATATAAACATGACTAATTAGTTTGAAAGTCCACAGTTTTATCAGTTAGTGTATCATATGTAACTTATTTAACACGTAAGGGAGTGTTCCTGAAAATACTGCACTATTCTGTTTGCTTATTTTTAATTTCACTTGACTGATGCTGTGATAGTTCAGTCAGTAGAAACATGCAAGTTTGCTGACATATGGACTTGAATTTCAATTCTTTTTGTTCTTTCACTGTGTAGATGAAGAAATCTGCTCATGACCTCTGTGTGGTTGTATTTCAGATATTGAACTTGTGCTGATTAAACAAGTAGGAACTTGATGGGTCTTACAGTCTTGAATGACATTAGCTTTGTTCTGTGGAAATTACTTAGTTCAAAGTAAACCTGTGATATTTTGGGAATCCTAGATATATGAAAGATTTTGGTGTAGTTTTAAAATTTGTGTTAGAAGTGATGCATGTTACTGATATAAGTGGATACTTTTATAAAAAGTATAAACAAAGTGAAGTAATATGAACAAAGTGAAAAATACACATGATCTTTTCTAGTCTTGAATACAGTCTTTGGAAGTCTTAGCTTGATCATCTAACCTGTTGTCTGTTACTCTACGCCATTTAGTCATCTGAACTTCTATTTAGCTAATGAATATAATCTTTAATACTTCTTTACTGATTTTTACATTATTTAAATCCCAATTTCAATATCTGTTAGGAGAGTTGAGTTTGTGGGTGTTGTTTGTTTTAGAAGTGGTGTTCACCCAGGCTTTTGTAAGCCTAAACTTTTTTTACAAAACTTCACAGCATCAATACTGTAGCCTTGTTTGGCTTTTGAACAGTCATGAAAGAGTTGCAGTTTGGGGTAACATGCACTGCAGTTTTTCTCACAGCAGTCTGATACCTAATTCTAAGATTTAATGGACTTTGTAATTGTTGAAAGGCCTTGCCATCTGAAGTTTGATAAGTTGGAGAAATTATGTGTCAGAAAAGTGGAAGATTAATGCCTTGATGGCAATCCATCAACATTTTTTAATGATATATGGGCAGTATGGAAGACGGAAGTGAAAGTATGCATGGGAGGGCTTATTACTGCATATTACTACATTACATTACTCCTCAGTGTTACATTATGTAGAGCTGCAGCAGATGTAGTGGATAGCTATCCTGTCTCAGACTGGGAGTCCTGTGTCGAATCTTGTATGATTTAATTCTGCTTAAGTAGTATTCTGGATATGGTAAAGAATTGGTTGATGGACTATATTTGAAAACTAGTTTTAAAAAGGACTGCAGAAAATGACAGGAGTGTTTGTCAGAGCGACAGGAAACTTTTTAATCTTTACAAGAAAAAAACTCAACCAAACTGTAACATTTCATCTGTGTATATGTACTGACTGTAGAAATGAAGAAAATAGTGTTTTGTAACTGAGAGCTTAGTAATTTACTTTAAAACTCTAGAGATTTAGAGAGGACCATTGTAGTTATATACTAAATGAGATGCTAAAGTTTAATTACTTTCTAGGTCTTGGAAAACAAATGACTTATGTGTAAAACTTAGGTTCTTGATTTTATTTTTTAAATTTTTTTTAATCATCTTCTGTTTCTTTCTAGGTTTAACTATAGATCAACACATCATCTTGCATCCCATGGGTTTTATGAATTTTTAAATTGGTTTGATGAAAGAGCATGGTATCCACTGGGAAGAATAGTAGGTGGAACTGTAAGTATTATAATAATAATAGATTAACTTTGCAGTAAATTGTGAGGTTTTTTTAACTTTCAATACAAGTTCTAAATTTATAAAAGTAGAATCTTAATAAAATATGCTTTTAATTGTCAAATGGCTGCAGAGGGAATAGCAAGATGTTTTTAATTTTTAGCTGCAGGAACTAAGACAGTAAGTCAGCTTTAGTCTTTATCCAACAGCGTACTGTGAACAAGAAATAGAGAACTGAGTTCTGCTTCCATACATATGAACTTCTAATAGTAATAAATAACAGTATTATGACTCCTGTAATTCTGGTACATGAAATGAAAAAAGAAAAATTTTTTTAAAAAAATCTAAATTTCTTAAGGCACAAGTTTTAATCCAGTGGCCTATGTTGAGTGTGTATAGAAAATGTTAGAATTTCACTGAAAAAAGACCATTTGACATTAAATCAGTGGGTCACCTGTATGAAACATCAGGAGTAGGTAGGATTGGTATCAGGAAGGGTGTACGAAGCAATATTATCAAATCAGAATACAAATATCATTCATTGATAGACTAGCTTTAGTAACACTAATACAGCCACATGTTACTTAATGTGTGGAAATGTATTAATACTTGTAAATTATAGTACATACCATTTAAATGCATTTATGAACTTTTTTGTAACAACTGGATTACCATTTGTTTTAGTATCTTAGAGATACTTCACTCATATGTAACATATATATGTGTTTTTTCTGTAACTGTCTTATATGAAGTAAAAACTTTTAGTAAATAGAATCAAAATGTTGGTTGCATACAATACTTTGCAAGTCACATGGTATATTATGTTATAATAGTTTATCTTGAAAACCAGCTTTCAAGGATATATGCAGGGGAACATTCTGTCATATGTTAATTCAATTTAGTACAAGACCCTTCTTAGCTTTCAGAAGAAACTAAGGCAGGTGAAGTACATATTAACTTTTCTAGTACATATTGATTTTTCTAATGTTGATAAATGCGGGAGGGTAGAATTCCTATTAAGAATATTTTAAAGTTCTCCGATATTCTGTGATGGGTTCAATAGATTTGTGTGAGTCTATGCTACCTTTCCTGGAGGACATCTTAATTCACTATTATCGAACTTTATTTTAATCCTTCATATCCAACATGTCTACAGATGTCTTGCAAATATATAATATTCAAATGACTGACTGTCAACTTTTCAACTTAAAATCTTGTTGATGCACATTTTCTTTCTTGATGGATAACAAGAAATGAGAGAGTGGCAATGGTATATTTTGGAAGAAAAGGCGTAGGGCTGGGAGATCTTTGGTTTCTTCTTGTCATGGTTTTTGGATTTGTTTTTGTCTTAAAGCTGTTAGCTGGCTTGAAATTTGCTTGCAGACTTCAGCTTCTGCTTCCAGACCTTAACGACATTCCTCTCATTATATGATAAATGTCAGGCAAGATAGGATATTATCTGTATGCTGCTTATTCAGTTACAAAATGGATTATATGTAATTGTTAGCGTTTGGATAAAATTTTAAAAACCTCTGATATTCAGTAGTGTTGTCAAAACATGATTAAAGTAGCATTAAAATAATTCCATTAGCTTTACCTTCTCACTGCTTATATCAGCTTAAGAAATGACTGTTTCATTGCAAATTATATGCAAATAAACCTACCGTGATCATTTTCTGCAATAACCTAGTGGGTTGGTGTTTTTTCTTTTCTCCTCCTTTTAGGTATACCCAGGACTGATGGTGACAGCAGGCCTTATACATTGGATTTTAAATATGCTTAACGTGACGGTCCATATAAGAGATGTATGCGTGTTCCTAGCACCAGTTTTTAGCGGCCTTACAGCTATTTCTACTTTCCTGCTCACCAGAGAACTGTGGAACCAGGGAGCAGGGCTTTTAGCTGCCTGTTTTATTGCCATAGTTCCAGGTTACATATCCCGATCAGTAGCAGGATCATTTGACAATGAAGGCATAGCTATTTTTGCACTGCAGTTCACATACTATTTATGGGTAAGTAATTGCTGAGTCTTTTGCTTTGGAAAGGTTTTTTGGTTCCTCCTCCAACCAAATGACTGATTTTTCTTAGAATCCATTGAATATTCGTATTTTCCTCCCTCTCATCCCTCTTCCCCTTGGCTCTTGATCAGGCAAGTGCTGAGAAGTCACATGATCGGAACCACTCCATAATCACGCTCTTCAGTTTGCTGTGTAAAGTACTGTTCAACTCAAGTATGTGTGTCCTATAGTAGTAATAATAATGATCGTAAGTCTGAATTTAAATCAAACAGAAGGGTTGTCCCTGTTTTTTGATTTGGAGGTATTAGAATTATACAAGCATCAAACTTCAGCCTCCTTATTTAGCTGGTGTAAAGCAGTGGACTCTGAATATAAAGTGCTTTGAATTGTCTTCTGGAGAAGCTTTTGACTGTATGGAGGGTCTGGGCTTTGACTTGACCGTCCAAATTAAATACCGAAAGCTGTCTAGAGCAAGATGCTAACACTGCTTAAAAGAAATTGTCTGATGCCTTCTAATTAACCTACTTGCTAGGGTGGCTTGTCTGTCACTCCTTAATCTGTATGTAGAATTTCATCTGTATGGCAGTGTTGTATGAAGTAGTTTAGGCAAGCTGGAGTTTTTATGGACTGTTGGATCTATTTTGGAAATACCACAAATAGCATAACTATATTGTTATTCAGCATGAGTACTGCAGGGTTTTTATATCTGGACTTAGAATAAACTGCAGCTGTAAAGGTGTATTGTGTTTGATAATAATAGAATCAACCTATGTTGTTTCTTTATAACAACTGAGACATGATAGCAGTTACCTGTTCTTATGGAACTCCTATTTAACTAAACTACATAGCGCAATAGTGCTTGAATGAACTCTTCTAGAATTATGTCTGAATCAAATATATTTTATAGATAACTTCCTAGCTTTATTTAATGTCAGGTTTTCATTCCTATTTTCCCACACCACAATCACCACCATTAGTTTTGGACAAAATCATACTCCTGGGCCAGTTTATGGATCCTCCTAAGCCTTTAGTAGTATCTGGATGCTCTCATTTACCTTAAGCAAGTTTTTCAAAATTACAGCTCTTTCATCTATAATTGCAGAGTTGGGTCTGATGCCAGTCAAAGTAAGCCATGGGTAGTCTACACTTAGAATTATAAAGTGGTCTAATGTCCTGGAGAAAGTAGCACAGAGGTGTTGCAACAACTGTTTTATCTCAGATCATGAAGTAGAGTGTTGCATTGCATCCTGTCTCTGCTTTAACTAGAGAGATATGTATAAGCGATTTTGTGTGTGACTGAATTGCACTTGTGGTTTGGTTTTATGGACATCAGTTCAGAAGCATACAAATACAACATGATACGTGCTAAAGAAGTGTACTAGACAGTTGTTTTGGGATGAAATTATGGAATATTGTCCAGTATTTGTTTGTAATTCATAAATACTTGGTTATTTTTGAAGGTGAAGTCTGTGAAAACTGGGTCGGTCTTTTGGACAATCTGCTGCTGTCTATCCTACTTTTACATGGTAAGCCTTTTTATATATAATGCCTAAAGTGTTTGAGTAGGGCTTACATAATCCATATGTTGACAAAGAACAGAAGAAGGGAGATTTTGATCTTTGTTGGAGCCATAATGTAAAATTGTTGCTTCATATTACTGTTAAAACCTTAAATAGATGAGTAAGAAGACAATAAATATATTGAAATTTAGTCTTTAAACACAATGAAAACGGGTTTTGGAAAAACTTAAGCATAATTTTACTTACAAATTTATCCTATGCTTTGAATAGTTGCTCTGATTCAGTGAGATTTTTGAGTTTGGTGCAGGTGAATTAAGGTGGAATTTTGATACTGTGTCTATGTGCCATTGTTATTAAAATGCTATAATAATATTTAAAATTTATGGAGAAAGTTACATTTATATAACTTTGAAAGCTATTTATTTGAGTATAATTATGTCATAAAGTAAAGCTTACCACCAGAACTGCTGAATGAATTCAATGTCAGATTAAACAATCATAAAGTCCCTTTTTATTCTTAATCTGTGAAAATGGAGGCTATTGCAGAGATGTTCCTAAGGGCTAACAAAAGGAAAAAACAGTAGTAAAATTGAGGAAATAAAAGTAATAGCTACATTGAGGGAATTGATTTCCTCCCTCCTCCATCTTCTGAAACCTTAGACTTGAAGAATTTTCCTGTATGAATCAGTCAAAGGTCCTTTTTACCCCTGACTGATAAACTTTTTTTTGTGGCTATATGAAACATAAATTAGCCTCAAAATAGCCAGTTTGGTGTCAGTTAAGATTGAGGTTGCAGATATTGCTTTTCTACAGTCAGGTAAGTAGACTTGCAAGGAAAATGAACTTATTAACTGTTTTGCATGCCTTAATTTAAAGTACAGGGTTAACTCAGAGGTTATCTGGATGCTGCCTAGATTTTCTCTAGCTTTAACGTTCACTGGGTTTTCTGTGAGATTTTTGCTCTTAATATAGCAAATAATAGCCCTGTATATGTTGCCAAAAGAGGATAGCTGTCTCCTGTTAATAGGACATTTATTTCCTCCATTGTTTCTCCTTCTTTTTGCCAAGTGATTAAATAAACAGCTACTTCTTTATACACCACATTGCTGTTTATATAGAATCACAGTGAAGCGATCCTGTAGGTTTGGTGCAGACTTACATGCAGTAAAAAGTCAGGCAAGTAAGTTTTTGAATTGTTATATCTGTATACCATAATCTTTTTTATATTGTGCCAGTTTATTGGCAAGATCCTCTAAAAGTGCTCTTCATAAATATGCAGATAAAAATATAATACTCTTGCAATCTTACTGCTGAAAAATCACACAATAACAAGTTCTTCTCATCTTAGTCCAACTAGTGTCTTTATCTGTGGGATTGTACAAGAGGGAGGGGATGTGATCTAGAGCGTCCATGGTGACACAACATATGGAGTCAATGTCGTCATCATCATGACATTCAGTCCTGGAATGTAAATTAATGTTTTTTCTTTTATTTTCCTTTTAAGTGCTGTCAGCTAGTGAAAGGTTAAGATTTGTCTGTAGCTTAGCCTCAATGATTAGATGATAGAATTTCATTGCTTACAGAGTGTACCTGCTTCATCTCTGGTGGTGGCTTTCCATGTACCTTATTTCCCTTTGGGAAAGAGTTTTGTTAAGATGCCCTTCTAGACATTTTGCTTAGGTAAATTTTTAGGACAAATAATAATTCTACTATTTCTTATATAGTATTCATTTGTCGTTTTCTGATGGATTTAGTTGTGTTTTCAGTGTAAGTTGAAAATCACAATTTTGAGCTAGTAAGAGTCAGTCCTTGTGTGGGTAGTTTAGGCAACAGATCCTTGAAAGAGGAACATACACTGCATGGACTGACAGAAATCTTTCTTGATAACTAATTCTGCTTAAAATACATACCTAACGCACTGTGGTAATTTGACTCATCGCATTGCATTCCATAAGGAGGCTTTTTTTCTTTGCATTTATATTTTTAGCATTTATTTGACTTCAGCAACTTCTGCTTCGGATAGTTGTTTATGACGCGGAGGTAAAGTAAAACAAAGCTTTACATTGAAGCAATCATTTTAGAAGTAATAGCATGTTTTCACTCTTTTTGCCAGTCTGTGAGGATACCTCAGTTTTGTTTAAAAAGTTCCACAGTGCGTCTTCAGTGCTTAGATTTAGTTTAATATTTTGATATTAGAGGTGCAAGTCTCTTGTCTGTATAAACGGTCTGCTACCTGCATCATTCAAACCTTTCCCAAAATATGACAGTGTCCTAATTGCACATTTGTTCTTAGTCTGTTTTGTCTTACTTGTCTTCATATAATAATTTCTCCCATTAAATAAACTTGCCTGTGTAAGCCATGATACTTCATGCTAGTAATTTGGAAATAGGATCATGATAATCTGAAACGTGTTTCTAGAAAACTTAGAAGATTTCTGTACTACTTGTTTCATGTTGTCTGAATTGGTTACCCCAAGTTTTGAAAACGCTGGGATTTGTAGTATAAGTATCAAAAAACAGTAGTACTTGGCCTCGTCCTTATTTTAGAATCTGTTCTACAGAACATAGTCATTTGGGTTTCTTTTTGGATTCTAGGGCTTTAAAAACATGAATCTAAGCCCTAAAGTACAATTAAAGTGAAAACCACATTAGCTACTGCATTCTAAAAAGGAAGATCTAGGGTAGGCATGGTGCATATGGGAGAAGTCTAAACTGTAATTTGGTAAGAGGACATGTGTTAAAATACAGATTGTCTAGTCAACATTAGCCCTTCTAAATATGTTAGAAATTTAGATAACACATTGTAATGATCACTCATTAAATCTTTCTCTAAACCAGCCACCAGTGATACGTTGATAACATTGTAGTGTTTCAGTTCTAAGTACACCATACAGATGCTGTTTTGCTACAGGTCTGCAATATCCATGATACTGTTGTACACCATTCCATGGTGCTCAGCCCTGCTTCCCTCCATGTCCATCCCTTTCCTTTTGGTATTTTCCTTACACTGCAACCTGCACTGGCTGCTTTGCTCCAGGAATTCTGCTCCCAGAGGTGTACTTTGCTTCCTTTCCCCTCTCTGTCCAGAAATACTCTTCTCTGTCCCCAGCAAAAGGTGCAGAGCATGGTGCTAAATTTGCATGTCAAAGGAACATAGGGTCCTACATGGGAGTTGTACTGCTGCCTTGTGCTGCAGCCTTCACCATAGGAAAAAGCCCCCAGCATCTCATTCTTGTTTGCCAGCCTGACCAAAATAGCTAGGGAGGAGGAGGAGATACGGGAAGGACAACCTTGAAAATCCACCAGCCCATTTCAAAACTCTTTGATATGTAGGGGTTTGGTTGGGTTTTTTTCTTTTTTGATAATAAATGTTGAGAAGGATTCTGATGGCATTACTGTTGTTGGGGTTTGTGTTTACTTGTTAGACTTATCAGGATGTATAAATTCAACATTGACTATCCTAAGAATTTGCAGATATTTTTAGATCTATTTCCTATTCCATTTGTCATAGGTTTCTGCTTGGGGTGGTTATGTTTTCATCATCAACCTTATTCCACTGCATGTGTTTGTTCTGTTGCTGATGCAGAGATACAGCAGGAGGGTTTACATCGGTAAGTTTTGTTCATTGAATGGTCATTATCAAATGCTTAATCATGAGATATGAAATTAATTATACTGAGTATTTTGTATCAAATGAGAATTAAGTAATTGTATATCAGGTTGCATTTTTAAAATTTGATTACTGATTATAGTCAGTCATTCTCTACAACGTGGAAATAAGGAGTCTAAACAGTCACGCTTCCGAATTTCATATATGTAGCTTCTAATTAATTTTCTCTTTTCTAGTGCAATGAAAAAAACATAATTGGATGGTTTGATATTTGTAGAATCCTTTTAATATATTTATATATATATATTATGTATGTGTCTGTAATAACATTTAATTTTTTTGCCTTTTACCAGTATGTTAAACAATTGCTATTTTTAAAAGTTGAGCAGTAGAAATTATGCAAACATACGGTATATTGTGACATATGTGAGAAAAGACGAAAGGAATTTTAAGCAGCCATGCATGTTTTATATAACCTAGGCTAAAAAGTCACGTAAGAGTCTGTCCACTCCTTCTTAAGATTTTATTGGGTCAATGGGTCAGCCTTCCTTTCAGTTGCAGGAATGTGTGAATAGTGATCTTAGGAGACTAACTTTTTACTTGATTTGCATGACATTTAAACACTCTGTAAACTGCTTTTACAGAGACTTTATAATTTAAATCAGTTGCCCGTGGTGTAGGTGTGTGGATGAAATAAATAATAAGCAATTCAAAGCTCTATGAGTTAGCTAGAACATTTTGACTCCCTAGTGTGAAATCTTTACAATAAATAGTTTGAGAACATGATATGACTTTAAGTGTAAAATCGCAGGACGTTTCATATTTGTAAATATATTTTTGTTACCCATTTTGATACTGTTTTATCTTTGTATTTTTAATTATTATGATTCTTTTTTTAGTGCCTGCTAGAGAAATTACTGTATTTACATATATATTTTTGAACCGTTATATACTATAAGAATTACTCAATTTACTCATCTTCAGATTTGTATTTTTATTACCAAAGCTATAAATATTAGTATCACGCTTCTTTGTTAATCTGTTTATGTAATTCAGAAATGGAAATATATTTTTTTTTTAAGGAAAAAAAAAAGCTCTAGCCCATCTTTAATTTTTAATGTTAGTACTACTTCTTCATTAACTACTACTTCATAACTTAAGGGGAAAGTAATTTATTTGTTTTGCTTTAAAAATTGTTTTGTTGAGTATTTTTATTTTCAAATTTCTTTGAGTTAGGCAAGAGAAAATTAGATTTACTAATTATAAAATCCTGAAGCAATGTGGTAACCAGAAACAATAAAGAATGAGCACTCTTGCTTTTTCAGGTTTCAATGAACTAGTCTTTGAACTCGTCTGGGGAAAATATTACTTCAGGTTCATCTGAATTAAAGGCTTTGGCAGACGTTTGTTTTGCAAATAGCTACAGTGTTTTGAGATGTTATTGCCCTTCAGCTGTGAGGGAGATGTACTTCAGCAGAGTTGTCAGAATGAAAATGTGATTGCTGCTCTCCTGTTCCATTGAAACCACTGGCTTAATTTAAGCTTTCATGGGAAGCCTTACACAGAGAAGTCTGTACATCTCGCATTGTTAGTATGTGTTTTCTAGGATTGTTTAACAGGATGTTTTTGTAAAACAGGTAAGAATGTTCAAGTACTTCTGAGAGGAAATTCAAGTGTGCTTCACTCCCAAACTATTCAGATACAGAGAAGAGATTGCAAAAGCTCATTGAAACAGCAAGAATAAAGATATTCTTGGAGTTTCTGTGATAGTCAATTGCTAATGTGCCTTCAGCAGTCTTATAAGTCTCAAAATTAACTACCAATGTGTGCAGCTAAAACTTTTGTAAACTGTTGTGAGCTGAGAGTAGCTAGTAAAATTTGCATCCGTTTTACCATTACCAAGAATTTGGGGGGTTTTAATCTCTAGATCAGTTGCTTAATTATATTTTAAACTATCATAAGCCTAACTTTTGTAATAGATGAATGATTAATCTAACATCATAACAACTGTAGAGAACAATATTTGGCAGCACCAAAGTTTTATAAAATAGTGGTGATTTCCTGGTATGTATTTTTCATATGGGTGTTCATACACCAAAGAAAAGCTTAATAGGACATCATCTGATGTATCTGGCAGTGTAATTCAGAATCATTTAATGAGAAAAAATTTCCCAGAGCATTAACTTTTTGCCAATTTTAAAATATTTTATGACTTGCAGGTAGATGAATTTATCAGCCAGATAGTTTCCTACCCACTTGGCATCAATGGTGATCATGCTACCTACATTCAAAAGCTTATGCTGTGCTCTTTTTTTCTTTTTTTTTTTTCTTGACAGTGGTCAGTATCTTTCATTCAGATATTACTAGCTTAATTAAGAACAAGTGCTTTGAATTCCAGTGTATTAGCAGCACTTGTATAGGTAAATAACCTTTGTATTCAGATACACGAACCATTGGTATTATTTTCTATTATTGTATCTGTAATTTCTCTTGTAGTTTATCATATGTTTAAAAAATAAACGGGTTTACATTTGGAAAGGTACCAATATAGATTTAAGTCATGCTTGTACGCTTAAGAGACTTGGTAATTTACACTTCAATTTGGTGGTTTTTTTCTGTGCAATATTTCTGTTTACTTTTCAGAATATTTAATAACAAAACACTTAAGGATCTTGTAGAATTTAAAACTTCAATAATTCCTTGTTTTATGTCTTTTTATATGATTTTTTTAAATGATAAAATGATTTTATTTAAATAGTGAACAGGTATATATTTATGTCAACTACTTCAGTATTCCAAAACCTCAGATGATGAGTGTTTATTTCTGGTGATTATAATCTATTAATTGAAGATATGTGGTCAAGTATTTGATCATACTCTCTGGAGAAGTTTTTCAGTAGGTTCTTTTTGTGTTTGTGCAGTGTACAGCAACTAAAATGGTTTGTAAATTGAGTTTATCCACAGCAGGTCAGAATGTTTTGGTCTTGATCTAGTCAAAGTTATAACCATGAGAATAGCTTGCCAGAATCAAAATTAACTTTTTGTTTTTGAAAAGCCTGTACAAACAGTAGAATGTAAAGGAGCGTGGAAAGTTTGTGATGGTGACACCATGATTTATCTAAGTTTCTAGAAAAATTGCGTTACTGTGTAAATTGCCAGGTTTTTTTCAATACCAGGCAGACATGTGATAGCTGTTTGAAAGAAGTGGGAGTAATAGATTGGGGGGGGGAAGTGGGCATAGACAGTATAGCAGTTTCAGGACTAGGCTTAAAAATTATGACTTAGAATGGTCTAACAAATGTGAAATGTAGTGATTTATGCCAATTATTGAAATTCCACAGGATGGCAGTGTTGTAACACTTTCATGGTACAGTAAATGATTTATGTTGTAGCGAATTCTTGAAAAATTGAGCTTCCTACAGCAAAAAAAATATATTTCAGTGATATAAGAGGGCATAGGTCAGTAGCTCGGCCAAGTAGTGCAATACAGATGCTTGAAAGAATATACCAGAGAAGACAGCAAGTAGTTGGAAGTGTCATCACAGCCACTTCTGTGACTTTTGGAAAGCATACAGTACCCTGGAAGCATAATCCCCCAGTGAGACCACACAGATGCTATGGAAACAATAACACTGGTAAATGACGTGCTCCCCAAACCTGTTCTTACAGAGGTTAGCAAAGGATTGTATGAGAACAGGGAGCTCTTCATAAGATCAAGTCCGTAACAAAGAGATTGGTTTACGATTTGTAGGAGTGTTTAAAAATCTGGAAGGTGGATTATTGCTGTTTGCCACTGAAGGAACAAAACTTCATTTGGACTTTAAGTTTGCTGGTTACTTCAAATGTAATCAGACTCATGGCTATTCACAGTTGGTATTTCTCTCTTCCCCTCTCCACCTTGAAATACTGAGGACCAAAACCCTGTCAAAATAAATTGTATTAATCTTAGTGCATACATAGTAATTATGCATGTTATTAATACAAATATTAATTATGATTTTGGCTTCTACTTTCGGGGGGGGGGGGGGGGGGGGGGGGGGGGGGGGGTGGTCTGAGTCCCCATGGCTGATACATATCCATTAATACATATGCTTAATATTAATTTCTAATTCTGTTGCTTTTCAGTTTCTTGGCATGCCTCTTCTCTTGTGTTTAAAAAAAAGAACAAGCATACCTCGTTGCATTTTCTAAATAGGTAGCAGGCTCTTAAATGTTAGGCTTTTGAGGTCTGGTCCCTTCAACTTCATACAGAAAGCTTCTTTTGTCATTTCTTATGAGAGCTCTTCCACCACTCATGATGCATGAAAACAAGATGGAAAAACTATTCCCAAGCTAGAACATCTGCAGTAGATGGATTACTTCCCTAGGAGGAGGAAAAACAGTGCGATTAGGAACAACAATACTTTGCTATTTCCTCTAAAATTGGGTGCAGAAGGCAGGTTTATTCTAATTGAAGGAGGAAAAAGTAACGAGGATGACTGAAATGTCACTGAAGTTGGCGAGAGGATGGACTATTATGGAACTGACGCTTTTTGAAATGCATGTGTTAATTTTCTTCCCACCTTTCTCTTCCTCCCCTATCCTCACTCTTTTTTTCCTAGCATATAGCACTTTCTACATCGTGGGGTTAATATTATCAATGCAGATACCTTTTGTGGGATTTCAGCCAATTAGAACAAGTGAACACATGGCAGCTGCAGGTAAGAAAATTAAATGTCTTCTTCCAAACAGTCTGCTTAGCACAAGAAAACCTCAAACCCTTGTGGCTTTCTTTCCTTGTGTTAGAAAAAACACATACTAAGAAAGTAAATTATTAAAGAAAAAGAGGTACAATTTAGTGTCTGTAGTGAAGTTTGCTTTTCAGTTGACACATTATCCTTCTTTGTGTGAGCTGGAGGTAAAATGCCTCCATAACACTGGATCAGTTACACATTCTGACAAGCACTTATTTTACACGTTGATAATCTCTACTGTTTTGCAATATAATGTTGCCTTCAAGTCTCATACAATTGAAACATTCCTTATTGGTAAATGCAGTTTTTACTGAGCAGTTGGTTTTAGAGTTGATCGTCTTCTGTAATTTTTCAAAGTGGTTTAAATACAGATGACTTAAATTCCTAATCAGGAGTCTGATTTTTTTAAATAACTGATTTCAATCTCATTTGATTCTCCTTATTTCTTTAAAGTAAGTTGATTTTTCAGTAGTTGTTAAATCAGACATTTTGATTTCTTGACAGCAATAACCTCTTACTAAGACTGATAGGTTTATATTTAACTGCATACACTGTGTGATACAGTTCAGTTTGTTAGATTCCTCAGGTTTTTTATTATGTGTAGTCACTTGCCAAGGTTTATTTGCGACAGCAATCTGAATATAGTTAAAATTTACCAGAAAAATACTTCTAAAAATTGAGATTTTTTTTTTCTTTCAACAATCTGAATACAATAGAAAGAGTAAAGATTATTGAACCACATTTTGCCTCTGAAGAAATTTATTTAGTGAACAGAGTTTGTGTGTCTCTATAGGTGTTCAGAACTAGTGAATTCCAACACTGTACTCCTCCAATTTATTGTTAAATTGAAGAAAGACCATATACTTGAGTTCTGTTTTCTTCTTCTGCCAGCTACCAGTGAATTTTCACTTTTGAATGGACTAAATGTTGGATTGATCTGATCCTATACATTGAAATGAATAACAACAGAAATATCACATCCAAGTTCTGGTTAATGTTAAATTCTGAATGGCCTTTCCGAGGATGTGGGGTGCTTACCCAGTGAATTCTGGTGTTTCAACACTAGCTTTATATAATTCAGTTGTCTGTATCATTTAATGCCTGTTTGGTTTGTGTTTTTCTCATAAATCCTCCTGGTTTGCTCAGTAGCTTCATTTCCATATATTTCCATGTTAGCCTTGTTTGTGTGTTGCCTGGGGTCTATGTCAATTTTTCAGCAGGTTGAGGTATGTTTTTGTCATAATCAATGCAGTCTAGTTTTCAGGTGATCCTCTCCCTTATCCCCAATGTAATTTGGGAGCAAAGAGGTGGTGGCTGTTGGAGCTCTTGGTATAATAAGCAAAGAATGTTTCCAAGAGTATTTTCTCTCATTGCAAGTTTCTATCATTGCAAGAAAGTATCATCCCTGTGAAGTATTAAAGGCTATTTGTCAGAAAGTGATTTTATATTAATTTTTAGATGTAAGGGTGTATCTTACATTTATTTTTCTAATTCAAATCTAGCCAAAGTATGACAATTGCTTTAACAGCTGTTACTGCTTTTGAACATTTAACAAAAACTTTCCCCTTTCTTTAGGTGTTTTTGCACTGCTGCAGGCGTATGCATTTTTGCAGTATCTGAGAGACAGGTTAACAAAGCAAGAATTTCAAACATTGTTCTTCTTGGGTGTCTCGCTAGCTGCTGGTATTGTATTCCTGAGCGTCATCTATTTGACATACACAGGTAAATACATGTGAAACTAGTTTACTTTTGGAGCAGGTAAACCAGATGAACATTTGTTTTAGTCTAAAGTAGTTGTTGGCAGTGCTGCAACAAACCAAAGATAGTCTATATTTCTGTGTGTTGGAATTCAGTATGATTTCTGGACTGCAAGAAAAAAAAAAACAAACCACACTTTGTAGCATCATTCCAGTATTTTATCCACAATCCACCTAATGATGTAAGAAGTCAGACTGGCTGAGGAGCATGCCTACAGCCAAAGCCTATTACATATAGCTAATCTATTCTGAATAGCGTTGATAGGTCAAGGTCAGATTGCTTGCTTCCTGAAATCCTTGAATCTGATTTCTGTATCACTGGAATTCATCTGTAAGTTCTACTTTACTGCTGTGGTTCGGCCTCCAATCTTCAAGGCAGTTCTATGCAATGTTCCAAGAACAAGCTTGTCTTTGCTTTATTGTCATCCCCAGCCTCACTGCCATCTTCTGATTCCATTATATATCTGGTGATCTAATACTATACTTCTTTACTCCGATGAAGAAAAAGCATTCTTATTTTCCTAGCTAAATATGTGTTACCCATGCAAAAATTGACTTCTGCTTGGTTTAAATTGCATGATCTTAATATTATATCTCAAATACAGTTCTGTTTTGTCAGAGTTTTATTTTTTGGGGAAAAAGAAAATAACCTTTCCTGCAATGTAACCCATTTTTATTTGAACTGACTTCTTTCTTGTACTTCTTTTTATCAATGTTTCTGGTGTAATTTTTTTTTTTTTTTGGTATCAGTTGTTTAACGTTTTGGACTAATAGCAGTTTTCTTTTTGTTAATGACTATATCATTATTCAAAAAGAAAACTTAGCACCTCTATTTATTTTAAAGTCTTCTAAAACTTGATGGTTTATGATTTATTTTTCATTATGTATGAGCAGGTCCTACTAATACTTAGCAAAAATTTTCAGAGTCATATAAAAAAAAAATTCAACTTCTAATCTCAGTGTGCGGCAAAATATGTCTTCCGTCGCACTTCTTAAGAAGTGTTGATTTCAACTTCTGAAATTCACTGATCGGTATCACTGCTTCACCAGACAGAACAAACCTCATTCCATCAGCTTCTGGTATGCTGTGTGATCTGAGCTTCAGACTGTCTCACAGCACTCTGATCCTTCTCTATTTTTCTTAATAAACCTCTTGCAGAAGTGTGCCCACATCTGGACCGTGTATCCCAGGTGCAGCACCTGGAAGAAGGGGTTTGAGGTTCTGGATTGAAGTCCTGCCTGCCATAAGGCATGTCAGCCACTCTTTTCAATTTAGCATGGTTC
This sequence comes from Athene cunicularia, assembly GCF_003259725.1. Classification (NCBI taxonomy): domain Eukaryota; kingdom Metazoa; phylum Chordata; class Aves; order Strigiformes; family Strigidae; genus Athene; species Athene cunicularia. The sequence continues at coordinate 8,685,439 of NW_020799095.1, read as the reverse complement.
ACTGTTTTGGCCTCAGGGATATTTTTATAGTTTACTAACGACCAGCTGGACCCCAATCCACTGAGTACTACTTTGAGCTTGTCAAGACAGCCAATTTTCAATCCATCAAATGGTCTGTTTTTTCAGCCCATTATTCCTCATTATAAATGAGAAATGAGGAAAATGGTTCAAAAATCATTTAATAATGTATTTCAGGAGACTGTGCTCTGTGATCTTTTCAGGGATTCAGGTCTGTAGTTTCCTGCATATTTCTTCTTGTCTTTCCTAGAGGTGTAGCATTAGCCATTTTGCAGGCACCAGGGGCCTCCCTTATCACCCTGATGAAGATGGTGGGTAGTTAACACAGGGGCCAACTCTTTCAGCACCCTCAGGTGAATGCCAGCTAATCTGGTTTGGATCGTCCAGAGAACACCATAACGGGCAGTTCCCCATCTGCTGGCAGCTCCTCTGCTTGTGCAGGCAGTGGTTTGGGAAGAAGCTTTGCATCTGAAGACTTGAAGGGAAAAGTATGTCTTGTTGAACATTAACCACAATATTTAAATGTCTAAACTAGATACTAAACTAAAATCTTCAGTCAGATTATACTAATTTTAAATATCAGATAGAGGGAAAACTTACTGGGTCATGCACAGAGACTTGGGTAATAAATACAAGGATCTAACTTTCTCTTCATCTTGTTTGTATCTGTCTTCAGAGGGAGCTGAAACAGTGGCAAAAAATGTGGAAATAAAATCTAAGAATCATCTTACTAATAACTTAATAATTTTTATCTTTCATCTGATAATGATACTGTTCCTTTTCATCTTATGATATTCGAGTATCTAAAGGCTTTGTTTAAAAAAGATAATGTGGAAAGCTTATCAGCGTGTCTAGTAGCAGCTTTTATATGCCATGTCACATGCAGAAGCATCGGTAGAGAAACAGTAGGAAACTAGCGTTTTGCTGAGCATTAGTGTTTTAGTTATAGATTGAGGGAGAGCTGAGCACGCACACGACCAATGTGATCAAGCAATGCCCGTTTATTACAACTAAGAAAGCCTTTTTATAATGTTCTCCTGCACATATGAGTAACATGCAGTACAAGACCTCAGGATTGGACAGTTAACTTAGCCCGCGCTTTAAACCTTCTTACAATTCGATAAAAAGTGCCACATCAGCCTTGCCAGGCTTCTTGCCTTGAGTAACTTCCTCTTCCATCCCAAACTCTTCTGGGGGTTGTTTGTCTCATCGAGTTTCTCCCCCCTCATTCAGGGTCACATCCTTATCGCATTCTTGTTCATCTGAGGCTCTTACCAGTCTTGTTCTCACACAGGATTGCTCACATGGCCATTCTCTCCCAGAAAGTCCTCTAGAATCCCAACAATAGATATTCGCAGTGTCCTGCTCAGGCATTTCAGGAAAATACTTTCTTACCAAATATGTTTTCTTTTTCTTACACTTCTTTAGGGAGTATAGGTTCCTATGTGTCATAATGTTTTATTTTATTTGTTATTGCATTGCTTTGACTTTGGAGGTGTGCACATCTTGATACACATTGATACACTTGATGAGTACAATGTGATCCTGTCAGAGTGTGCTCTTCTGAAAGTAGCTTCATGGTTGGTAGACTTTATAGCCTGTCTAATGCAGTAGGTCTGGTTCACATATATTACAAGTTCAGTGAAATTTCTTTGGGTTTGTGCTAAAATTTGAGGGAGTAGAAAAATTATTGCATTTAAATACCTAGGTGGCAAGATGTAGTTTTTTTTCTCCCCTTCTCTTTTTCAGGTTATATTGCTCCTTGGAGTGGCAGATTTTATTCATTGTGGGACACTGGGTAAGTAAGCATGAAGGATGTAAAGGTTTTAGATATCAGTAGCATTCTACTGAAAACTAACAACCTTTTGCACTCCTCATCTTCAAATCCATTTAGTATTTCAGTCAAGGAGAATCTGGTGGGCTTTAATCAGTTATCTAAAGAGAACATTTGTACTCACTATTTCATGATCTTTGCAACCATTTCACTAATTAGTCTATTAAAATTCTTGCTGCTTTGGAAGTTGTTGAATATGTAATGGTATGGTTTTTTTCTAGATGAAATTGTAGTGCTTCTCAACATAAAATAACCAAAACCCGTACGAACACTTGAGGATGCGCTTAAAAATTACTAAGAGCCTTAAACTTGGGCTATTTTCATTGTGCAACATTGTATGAAATGAAGATGTTGCACTTGTCTTGTGTGTTGCCTGTTTATTATGTTCATACATCTGGTTTGTGTATACAGATGTCTACTCAACAATTCTGGTTTATTCGTGTGTGTTTTCACAGGTAAAAACCTGTGCTAATTAATCTTTTGTTTTAGTTAACCTTTAAAATTGCAATGTTGGATTCTTTAGCCAGCTACGAGAACAGGAATAAAGCCAAAGATATTTTCTCAGATAAATGTGTTTAAGGTGAAATTCAATTGGTAGATTTTTTTTAAGATTAAAACCAGAGATAGGAGAACTTCAGACTTTTGCTGTTCAGCTTTTTTCAGGCTCCAAAGTCCAGCTCATACAGGATTCTGTACCAACTCTGTAATAAATGTGGTAGAATAGATCTCAGTAAAGAAGCCTCAGCTTTATTTGAAGAACATAGAGATGTTCCTTGCCTACGAATGCAGTGGTCTATATATATATATATATATATATATACACACAAAGCATTAAACTTTTGAGGGCTTGTCTACATTAGAAAATCGTATTGTGTTAAAGCACACAATGGGGTTTTGAATGAGAACTGGATCTCAGTGAAGAAAAGGACATATGATTCTATGATATGTTTGATACCTCACTGATCGGTCATGTAGCACCCCAGATTAGGTCTGTATGTATAGCTGTCTTTAATATAGAACACAGTTCTGTCCTTGTCTGCACTGAGTGTTTGACATGTTGTTTCGTTGATATGTATTTCCAAGTGTAGACAAGGCCTGATTTTTTTTGGCATCTAAAAGAATGTGGGGGCATCAGTAACTGGTCTGGTATTTAATATTGGGACTTTCTATACTAAGAAAACAAAGGTATTCTGTGTAGAAGAGTTTTCAAAACGGTGTTGAAAATCTAGGGGACTTATTAGCATGGATGATTATCTCTTTGATATGTAATAGCTTCCATAGCTGCGTGTTTTCATTTTGATGAATTTGTCTTCGTATTTAGCCAAAACATCCATAATTTTCATTCTTTTAATTAGTATGGAAATAATCCTTTATTTGGTGTACAGTTACCGAACACACCAATATACTTCCTGAATACAGTAAAACCTGGGGACTTTTATACTAAAAGTTTCATTAGATTTCTGCTGAATAGAGCAGCTGCCATTTTAAATTGAAATGCTTCCTTTGAAATGAATTTCAGAATTCCTAATGTTTACAATTTTTAATAGTTTTATCTTTTCAAAATAATTTGAACTGAATTTTTTTTAAAAAAGGTATGCGAAAATTCACATCCCGATCATTGCCTCTGTGTCTGAGCATCAGCCTACAACATGGGTTTCCTTCTTTTTTGATCTGCATATTCTCGTGTGTACTTTCCCAGCAGGGCTGTGGTTCTGTATCAAAAACATCAATGATGAAAGAGTCTTTGGTAAGAGAAAATATTTTAAAATTCTTTTGAAAAACCTTGCCTTCCACTTGATTCTATTTGGTTTTGTATGCTTGAAGCTGGTATAGGGCTTGTTTTAAAAAAGGTTTAAAAGTGATGTGTTTAAAGATGATTAAAGTTGCCTGCATCCAGCAGTATTTTATAACCTCTTATAAAAATGCAGAGATTGGTGAATTGGTGATGGGAGTGTCGTCTCAAGAGGTGGGATCGAAATATTTGTCGGTGTCGCTGTGTTCTGCAGCGGAAGTTGCTGCTCTTCCACACGCTGGTCTTGCAAACCATGTGCTGGGGAGCAGTTCCACAGTACAGTACAGCCAGATGAGTGGCGAAGGGAAGGTCCCTACCCTATGCAGGCCGTAAGGCACCTGACCCTTCCCTGGGTGTCTGGCACTCAACCCATCACAGGTTATACAAAATGCCTTTTCTTTCCAGATTTTCTGTTATTTTAGTGAACTGAATCATTTGTTCTGCTAGATAAGGCACAAGCCTAAGCAGAGGTGTGGGGTCTCCTTATGTCAGTGACAACAAATTGTTTATTTGTACAAAGCTGTACTGTGAAAGCAGGCTTTTAAAATTATGAATGGGACTTGTAAGTCTGTAATCTGAAGTAGTAGCTGAAATAGAGCAGTGACGATCACTTGGGTCTTGGGCTTTTACAGGAACAGGAGGCTCCAGGCCAATATAGCTGCTCTTAAGATTACCTAAGAGGTATGTGGGCAGTGGGAACATTCGCTGTGTTAAATCCAGTGACTCAGAGGTATTCTGTGCTCTGTGGCTTACGATGAGTCCTTGTCAAGACCAGAGCTGGGCAATTTTCTTTCAGCCTCCTATTGCTGCATCAGCCAGTTAAGTCAGCATAAGGAGATCTATGAGTGAGAATGGAAAGCCATACTGCTTCTCTGTAAAGTAGAAAATACTTAGGTAATGCAACCTGATAAATCGGGTCCCTTCATGATTTATGTCACAAATATTTCACAAAACTCTAGTGTTAAACCATAGCAGACAAAGAATAACCACTATTATTTGAACAATAGATGTTCCTAACCAGGGTATACAGGTTGGTTTGGGTTTGTTTTTTCCTTCTAAGAAAAGTGTTCTGAATATTGCTTACTATTCTGAAAATTTGGTTTGGTTTTTTTAGGGGGGCAGGGGAAGTGGAGATAATACTGTTCAGGAAAACTTACTTAAGAATAAGGCTTGCAGTATCATATTATTTGTCTTTATAATTATAAAGTCATTATAATGTAGACAAGCCCCCAATTTGTCCACAGAGATCTCTAACTTAAATTAAAACTTGATATTTACATGAAATTCTAACACTTCCTTTTGCTTTTTCAGTTTCAGTAACTTGTTTTGTGTAAGGCTGTTTGACCTTCTTAATCAAATTAAGCTATCTACTATTGCAGTAGTATTTTTAGTGTGTGATATTAAATTTCACTAATAATGTATCTTCTGACACATTATTAATGAATATGAAAATGAGGTTGTGTTATCGTTAACAGTTGTCAGGATGAACTTCAGGAAGGATTTGAGGCTTAAAAAGGATAAACGTTAATTGAACTGTATCTCTGTAAATTAAAAAGCAGTAAAATGCGAGAGACATACTCAAGTCTTTATATACACAGATGCTCAACCCACTTCCAGAAGTAGTTTTATGGAGAGCATGTATGTGTGCAGTCAGTGTTATTTTCTAAATTTCATCAGTAGATGTTTCTTTGCAGTTGCTCTGTATGCAATCAGCGCTGTTTACTTTGCTGGTGTGATGGTTCGGCTGATGCTCACTTTGACTCCCGTGGTCTGTATGCTGTCTGCAATTGCTTTCTCCAATGTCTTTGAGCGTTATTTGGGTGATGATATGAAGAGGGAAAATCCACCAATAGAGGACAGCAGTGATGAGGATGACAAAAGGAACCCTGGCAACCTGTATGATAAGGTGAGGGATCAAAAGTCAGAAAACAGCCTATTTCTTCTATTTTTTTCCTTTTTGTCAGAATATTTTAAATGCCACTGGAGGTCTGAATCACTAGCAATTAAATTTAGAACAGGTATTGACATACTCCAATAAGATATCCTGAAAAAAAATCAGTGTCTGTGTAGAGGTGGTTCCTTCTAGCTTCATTGGTGATGAGCCTTTAACCTAAAGGAAGCATGCAGCGTTGACCCAGCTTTCTACAGAAGCGATGGCAGACAGCTGCTCACTCCCTGTAACTAGTTATAGCATTTCTGTCTCAGTGTCTCCATGTTTCCATCTTGCATTTCCTCTAAGACATGGTAAAATTAAAGAATATGTTTTATGGAAAAGTATTTCTATGCATAAACTTGCGTACTCTCTTAACCATGAAGAAGATGCTGTTGAGTATGAATTTTTTCTGTCTCTTAGGGTTTGTTAGACTGACCCTGACAATGCACGAGCCTTGGTTTCCCCCTTTTCCCCACAGTAAATATCTGCGCTTTTCTCTCTTCCACCCTGCCTTATAAAAGGGCATCATCATACTGAGCCAAACCAAGGAAGTCACATGTTGACCCTCACGTAAAGGGTTTTTTCTTCTGAAAGAAGCTTTCAAGGAATCATCCATTTTTACAAGTTGCTGGATTGTCAAAGTATTCTTGTGCATACTTAGTTAGTTTACACTACAACATGGTCTAGCTTTACTGTATCACGTAGCACTTACTGGTGCATGTTGTGGGTTCCATTGACAGGGGCGATAAAAGTTGCCGTAACAGATATATTTGTGTTTGTTTAGGCAGGCAAAGTGAGAAAACATGTATCTGAACAGGAAAAAACAGAAGAAGGACTGGGTCCCAATATCAAAAACATTGTTACTATGCTGATGCTGATGTTGTTGATGATGTTTGCTGTTCACTGTACCTGGGTAACTAGCAATGCGTATTCCAGCCCCAGCGTTGTTCTTGCTTCCTATAACCATGACGGGTAAGTAAGGTCTACAGCTCTGAAAATAATTAAAGAGGAAAAGCCTTTCTACTTCCTTTGCATTAGTGATTTGCTTTACATTCTTTTAATCACTTACTATATTGAGGCAGAATCGTCACCTGAATAAAAAAATCTTAATACTCTAATTTTCAAAAAGATACATTTTCTGAAATATTTAATGTAAATACATAAAAATAATCCTATCCAAAGCCAATAAATATGATGGTTTAAAAAAAAAAGTTTTTAATTAATCGGTAAAACTTGTTTATGTTATTTGACTGGAAATTCATTTAGTCACATCTTCAAAAACAGTTCAGCTTCTGGCCCTTTGGTTGACTCCCTCAAAGGGAGCTGAACGGATAAGAAAACCTGGGTTTGTGAGCTCTGATCTATCATGGTTCGGTTAATTTGTTGCTAGTATTTGTACCGATGTGACTAAAGTGAACTCTGTTCTCCAGCACTCGGAATATCCTAGATGACTTCAGAGAGGCCTACTACTGGCTGAGGCAAAACACAGATGAGCATGCCAGAGTGATGTCATGGTGGGACTATGGCTATCAGATAGCAGGAATGGCAAACCGGACAACCTTGGTCGATAACAATACCTGGAACAACAGCCACATAGCCCTGGTAAGGGTGGAAACACCAAAATGTTTACACTGCAGTCAACTAGGAAATAGTAAATGTCTGTTGATAGAAAATATGATACTAAGGAAACACAGAAGTGGAAAGAACATATTTTTTGCATTTATTAGAACTCAAGTGTAAGGAGTCTTGGGGCTGGAAGGAATCAATTTTGGTTTTGGAGTTTCCATTTTGTTTACTTGGAGTTTCCAAAACTTCACTTCCACTTCAGTTTCTCTTTTTTTCTTTGTGGGAGGATAGACAAAACCTAATGTAACCATTCCCCTAATGATTGGTGCTACGGCAGCTTACTTGGTACCACAGCTTTTCTGGCGCTGTCCAAACCGGGATTGTTTCAGTTCAGCAGTGTCTTTGCTGACCAGATTTTTGAATGGTATGTGAAAACTGACCACATGAAACAACAAATTTTCAGGCATCTTGGAAACTAGAGAAAGTTTGTGAACAGCAACGGAAGCAGATTTGATGCAATTCTTTTCAAATTTGCAGTGAGACAAAACATCTGTACATTTAATTTCTTCCACTTCTGAAGAGTAAGTTTAAGCTTTATGCATGTGCTTTAAAAAGCAGGGTGGTAGCATTGCCTGTGGTTACAGGGGCACCACCATGGGCAGTTTCAACTTTTTCAGAAAGAAAAAAGTGCTGTACTGCAGCTGGGTTGCAGTCTTCCTAGGTGTGGTATAATGACTCACCATCCCTCATCCCTCCGTGATGACATCAGTCATCACTCAGTGGCTGTTTCTTCCCAGAAGACCTATGTCATGCTACATGGCAGTGGGAGAAGGGCTTGAAGAATGTACTAAGATAGTTTCTTGTCCTGTGTCAGTAGCCAGTACAGCAGCCAGACCAGACTGCAGACAAGCAATGTTCAAAATCAACAAATTAAGCCATGCTTTGAGTGTACAGAGGTCCTGAAAAAATATGTGTTGGGGAAAGGGGGATCACATGTACATGCTTTGGGCAGGGAGCTCACGTCAGCCCAAAGCAAGCTTGGGAAATTGCACTGTTGGTGCTAACATCAATCAGCAAGCCCTCCCAGGTACTCTGAGGCACTTTCTCTAAGGTTGGTGGTTGAGCCGACAGCATTGGTGCATTTTGATGGACACTCAACTCTGATAGCATGATGGGCCACCCTCTTCTCAAGGGGTAGGAGTGCAGATGCTGGATCTAAACCAACAGATCCCTTTAGGACAGCATTACGTGAACAGAGAGGCTTGCGGAAGTCATCTGTATTGCACAAGCACAGTAACCAGATGCATTACAGCAGTTAACAACGATGGCTTTTAATAAAGGATTCTCTCCAGTATGACACCTGGTGCTGCCATGTTCCATTTCAGAATGAATACTCCTTAAAGGAGGACCCGAGGAATAAATGTGTGTTGTGGCGAATACTTGAACTTGTACTCTGAACAAAGCGTGCCACAGAGATGTGTCTAGATTACTTCCTCCTGCACAGCAGTGGAAATCTTCCAGACGCTTCACCTTGATGAGAATAATGGCCAAGAAGCTGAGTTTCTTGGTCTAAGAGCTTAGTGTTTTCTAATTATGTTTTGAACTGAATGTTACCAATTTGTATGCAATATTGTTTACATTGTAGTTACTCCCTTTTACTACAGCAATACATTACTATTATGCCTGAAGTACAAGAGCTTCAATAGTAAACAAAACCACTGACCTAAGTGAATTCTTTAAGTGTGGGAAGCGACTGTGGCAGAGGTTCTGGATACAGCTGTAGAAGTTTTTCAAGGCCAAACCTACATTATGCTTTTAGCTCAAGGATACCTCTGTTCAGACATTTTTCTCTGCATAAATTTACCTTGAATTTAATGCTGAGGGTGCCTGTATGCTGCTGAGTGCAGTGCAGTATGACTGCCTCATTAGCAAAGGGCAGAGCTCAAGAAAAAGAAAAAGGAAAGAAAAAAAACCCCAAAACCAAGAAATTACTAACATTTCAAATAATTTATTCACTTTGGGCTCTGTCTAAAGCTTTGAAAATAACTTGTGATTAGCTATTTTCTGCAGTACTAAGTTTTTGGCAATAAAGCCACAATTTGAAAAATCTGTAGGTGCCACAAAAGGAAAACCCTTATTGCTACATTTTTATACTCAAAACACTCATTTCAACAGCAGCACTCCTCTTACAGAGGAGAAAATATTTCAATTAATGTTGGGCTTTTGAAGTTTCTAAATATTCACAATGGATTTTCTTTATCTAGAATGAAAATGTGGGCTTTGGTTGCAAGTGTGTATTCTTGGGCTTTGGTCTGTCAGGTCTGCAGATCTGTTCACTGGGCAGCTATGCTGGTATTTAAGATATTTTTGCTGTGATACAGGTGGGAAAGGCTATGTCATCAAATGAGTCAGCAGCATACGAGATCATGAGAAGCCTGGATGTGGATTATGTTTTGATTATTTTTGGTGGTGTGATTGGCTACTCTGGTGATGATATTAATAAGTTCTTGTGGATGGTGAGAATAGCAGAGGGGGAACATCCCAAAGATATTCGGGTAAGTGGGAATGTACACAGGAAGACTGAAGCAGCCTAATACTGTATTTCTGTATGTTCATCTCTACGTTTTTTTAAAAAAAACCTCAATTATGTCATTGCTTTTCTGGTAGTGTTCATGACAGTGGAGGGAAATTTCTACTACTTAATGCAGTTTTATTTGAAAAATGTGTTATGTATTGTTTTCTTACAACAGTAGGAGTGCAGAGGCCTGTAGCCCATTTTCTTTCAATATTTATGGTTTTAAAAGGTCAATAACCTCAAAAGGTTATCAATCTTTTTTCATGGTAATAAAGTATGGGACATCTTTTGTGATTCTTGTGTGTCTCGCTGTGCACCATCATACTTTTTAAAAAGTAGAAGTGTTCAGACTGTTTAAATAGTTGGTGTTACAGGTTTCTTCAAATTCTGGAATAGTAGGAGACATGTTAATATTGACTTATGTAGAGTTTAAGTTACTCAAACATCTCAGAGATTACAGAAGTCTGTAGTAATATTTTCTTAAGCCTAACAAAACCTTCTAGATATTGGGCACAGGCTTAAGGGAGTAGCCTGCGTGCATAGTTTCATCTTGTACTGGAGATAAAAATAGCAGCAATGTTTTGTTTAAACACTGTGCACATATGAAGTTTATGGTAACCCTGCAGACCTCATATATTAACAACATGGTGCTTTTCACCTTTCTGAAGCATAATTTTGATAGATGCCTAGCTAACTTTTGAGATCAGTTTTCCAGTAACTGCCTACTGTGAAGTGACAAAACTTGTACCAGCACAATCATATGGATTTAGGAAGCTTGGTCCAGTGGGGTCTGGGTTACAAGCAGTAATCTGTAACTATTTTGCCTTTAATGAGCACCAACACTTTCTGTTTCAGGACTTTAAATTGGCTTTTAAACTGTGAACGTCAGTTTAGATTCTGTATGAAGTTTGTGGAGAAGGGAATGAGAAATGGCCTTAAATATGGGTTCAGTTTGTACTGACTCTTTGCATCTTGTTTTCTTTTTAAAGGAAAGTGATTACTTTACCCCTCAGGGAGAATTCCGGGTAGACAAGGCAGGTTCTCCAACTTTGCTGAACTGCCTCATGTATAAAATGTCCTATTACAGATTTGGAGAGATGCAGGTTAGTGCTACAACTTCTATTGAATCTTAATTGAAATGTGAGAAAACAAATGTTATTTTGATATATTTTCCATTTTCTAGATTGAGTGTTGCTTGTAATAGCAGAATCAGAGGTAAGAAGTCAGTGTTACAAATCAAAACACACCTAGGCATGGTCTACTGTGTATCACCTTCAGAAAAAAAGCAGTTCTGCTGCTAACCTACACTTGTACTTAGCTTTTTGCTGTCCTTTACATTGCCCCAGATGAGCATCTTAATTCCACCATGCAGCATGCTTGCTGAAGCATTAACTGTTATGTTGTGGAGAGCTTTAGATTTGCTTTTTGTAATAGCAACCTGGAAGGGGAACTGTTAATTGACTAATATCTGTCAGGAACCACCTGATTACTATCCAAGTCACATCAGTGTATTAAACACTACTACACTTAGATAATAAGGGCATAATTCTCAGGAGTTGTCACTCCCCTTTGAGATCATCAAGCATATGTATGTAGCGAAGTCTGCCTTGTTTGCTTTTTTCTTCCCTGGTCTTCCTTCCTCTCCTGCCAAGGGCCCTTCATGCGGATGTATTAGTACGAGAATCCTTTATTCAGCTAAAATCGAGGCTGGTGGATCTTATTCGTAAAACAAAGGGGTCAAATTTAACCAATAAACATGAACTATTTCCAACTTGTATGGAGAACAACGGAAAGTGCAAATCATGGCACTGTAGAAGAGAGAACATGAGGGAGCAGCTGTGCTGACAAGCCACCACAGGCTGCTGCACCACAGACCTTCCCTTGGGTAGTTTCATCTCTGAATGCAGATGCAGTATCTCTGCTGGGACATTAAGTGCCATCTCCTACGACATCTGTAGAAGTCAAAATGAATTCTTCTCAATTGTAAAAAGGAATTCGGAGAGTTTTCTGTGTCATGGTAACAAATGCAAGAGAAGTGTCGTCCTTTGACTAGACCAGCTGAAAGCCTTGCCTTGGGGTGTGAAATGCCACAGTTTGCAGTGACAGGTGGTTTGGTTTTTATCTCCAACTAATGTGCAACTTTAATTTTTATAGCTGGATTTTCGGACACCCCCAGGATTCGATCGTACACGCAATGCTGAGATAGGCAACAAAGACATTAAATTTAAACATCTGGAGGAAGCCTTTACCTCAGAGCACTGGCTTGTTAGAATATACAAGGTGAAACAACTAGACAACAGAGAGACGTTGGATCATAAACCTAGAGTAACCAACATTGTACCGAAACAGAAGTATTTGTCAAAGAAGGTGGGTTCCCAGTGAAGTAACTGAAAGGGGTCAGGAGCTGGCAGTTTATTTTTAAGTGAATCACATAGCTGGTGAATTATGTATTTCCACTAGCCAGAATGTTATGGATACTGTTCATGTTAGTGTCCAATATCAGACCTGCCTGCTGGTAATAATTGTTAATTTACTGTCTGCTTAACTTAAAAGCATGTGAAGACACAAGGCTAGATTTTCTTTAGGCAGAATGCTAACTGGAAATAGAGTGTGTCACTGGCTGTTACAACTCTTAAGTCTTCATATAACTGGAAGTATAATCTCTGAAATACATCAATTCATGTTTCAGTAACTATGGCTCACTAAGTAAATAATGTGGAAGTTGCTTTCTGACTTTGTTTGAAAGTAGTGATGCCTAGAAGTTTAAAAATGGCAATTTTGTATGAAATAAATTAAATATGAAACTTTTGTTGACGGAACTTTAGTGTCTGGCTGCTTACTCTTTGAAGTCATCTTCATGGTTTTAAGAGCATTAGCTGTGGTGCACTACTTCAGCCTATTCAGAGATGTGTTACCAGGGGACTTGGGGAGCCTCTTAGCAACCCTCTCCTTCACAGCATCTGCTTGCTATATATTCAAATATATCTTGCAAAAGAAATTCCAGAATCCTGTCAGAAACAATGTGTAACAAACTGAATTAAGTAGAGACAGCAAACTTACACTGTCATGAAAATACAAGTTAAGAACGTTAGAGGGTAAAGATGCTTACTTTTGTGATGTGATGGAAGTTCTCAATGTAAGGTATTTGGAAGTGGCCACTGAAGCTAGACTTACCTTGGAGGGTAATTACTGGAATTTCCTGTGCCTATCATATACTTGCAGCGTAACTTTTGTTCTTAAGTGACAAGCAAGGCTATATGTATTAATGACAGCTGCACTGACCCCACTTAATCTGGGGATGTGTCAGTTCTCTATCTAAAGACAGGGTAAAAGTTGATGCAAATTCCAATCCATCACCAGCTCTTGCAGTACAAAGGGGCTCTACTTCTCATTAAGAAACCAGCAAAGAGCGTGGGGCGAGTTCTTTAAATGCATTCTGAGGGCTCCTTAGTAGCCACAGGTTTACAATTGATTTCACACTGGAAATTCAGTCCATCTCCCATCACTCTGCCATGTTAGGAATCTTATTGTTTGTATCTAAATCACTTTAATAGTATTGTTGTTGTTACTACTAAAAAGAGAAAAGTTTTATATTTAATTGACATAATAGAGGCTGCTGGTAAGCACAGCAAAGTGCAGCAAGTGTGGGAGCTGTCTACTGTCCAGTTTGTTGTAGCAGGCAATTTGTTGTTGAATGTACAGTTCTACCTGCCACTTATACAACTCTGAAGTTAATATTACCCAAGACTAATATTAATGCTTCTCCCTGTTACTACCTTAAAAAAAATTCTAAAATATGCTGATAAAGACACCTGAGCAGAAGGTGCTAACTAGCCTACAACCAACAGCAGAGCACTAAAGATTAAAATGGGATTATTCAGTTTTTGTCTTAATTTTGAAAAATGCTACATTGAGCAAATACTTCTCTCTGTTATCTTGCTGACTTATAAGAGAATCAAATAGTGCAAAAGACACAAGAAGGTACTTTTGAACAAAACTAACACTATACACCGCTTGTGCTCCTCGGGCATATTAGAGCTTTATTGTGTAGGTTAATTCTGCGTCAGCACGAGCTTTGAAAACAATTCTACTGATCTGGTAGATGGGGCTTGCAAAAGTACATCTTGTGCAAAATCAAATATCGAGCATGAGTTAACAATCCAAACTTCAAAAATAATAACTGGATAATACCTAGTTGGGGGTCTACCATTTAAGCTCTTCAAAATCAGTCTAAAGATCAAGCATTGAAATGCACATCCTTAAACCGCGGTCACAACTAAATCATTAACTAATACATTTTATTCTGTTTTTCTTTTTAGACCTCCAAAAGGAAGCGTGGCTACATTAAGAATAAACTAATTTTAAAGAAAGGCAAGAGACCCAACAGGAAGACAGTTTAAATACACTGTTCTGATTGCTAATACGAAGCAGTTGTCCTTGAGATAACCAGTCTTTGCCTTTAGCTCAAGTCATGTTTCACAGCAACATGAGGGTACAGAACCATCATTGGTCCAGATTATTGTACAAAATTTTCAGGCAATGTCTGATTAAAAATATTGGCTTATTGAGAACAGCTGTTTTAGATTTGTAATGTGAAGCAAGACAGAGCTGCTATCCAAGTCTAGCAGCGGTTTTTTATTGGTACATATTATCCTTCAAATCTGTTGTGAATTTGGACTGACTGCACCAAAGAACCCTGTAATTTGGTCCTTGGCACATGCATACTTGTCAATCTTTTTTGGAAAACACTGTTCAGCTGAATAGCAGCAGCATGCAAACTGGAATGGTGAAATCTAACAATGACTTGTTTTCAACAGTTAAGAGGAAGCAGAGCTCTCTGAAACTAAATTTCAAAATAAGTTACTCCCATGATTATTTTTCACTGGTTTCTTTCAGTGTCCTTTTATTCTTGCTGCAGGCTGGTTTTGATCTGGAGAGAAGCAAAGCTGCAGTTTTCACAAGAGAGGACAGGACAGATTAATTGGATGCTAATTTAGGTCAGACAAGCTGCTTTTGTTTAACATGGATTGCAGTGTTGCTGCCTTACACCGTCATTTCACAAGGTAGACAAGGCAAATCTTGCACACCGTAGATACAAGGGCTAAATTTGTATCCTGCAAAATCTGAAACGACAGTAATGAATGCTACAGTAACATACAACTGAGCACCAGGTAGTGGCTGGTGCTTCAAACCAGAAATTAAACTACTTTAGGTAAATGTTTACATTGGTAAAACAAGTATAGCCTGTTTAATGGGGGACAAAAAAAGGTTGACAGGTATACAAAACCCCTTTTCTGTAGCTATCGGAGTAGAGGATTTGCAGACCTCTTCCTGCCTCACTGCCTTTCTCACGAGGGTAAAAGTTTTTCTGGAAATGTGTTTCTCTGCGGTTTTTTTTAGAGTGCTTACATCAACTGAAGAAATTCCTGCTGTAGTGCTATTTGCTTTGTCTGTCTTTTATACTGTGGGGTTTTTTTTTAAAAAAAACACAACACGTGGTGAAAACTGTCAGATTAAATGCACTGAAGTATAAATGGAGACTGAACATGTTCACTTTCCAGCTATAGGAAAACTTTATACAGACTTGAAAATTTTCTTTAATTAAAATGAAAGGGTTTTGCAGTTTGTTTTCCTGCCACAGGTTGTACCTTTTTATAGAAACAAAACTTGCATCAATACTTTGATGTAAATGCAGAATAGTATGTACCTTTCATGAAGAAAATGTAAATTTACAGTGTTCTGTGAGAATGTTACTGCTGACTTCTTTCCCAAGGTGTAGAATATTTTTTGATTTATGAACTCATTTTTGACTTGATGGTTTATACAGACCAATACTACAGCTGCAACATTTTCACAAAGGTAATTAAATCTGGATTTCTGGCCCCCTGTCGTTTGGAGATTTCATTTTATTTTGTTGCTTTAAAGCTCAATGCAGACCAGTTGTTGACTGTAGGGGAAAATAAAGTTAATTCAAGTTTTGTGTTAAGGGTGTTGTGTCAGTTTTTTGTTGTGATTAACTTGTTGCTTATAGCCCTAGTGATAAATTACCACATTAAGTCAAGTCATTTGAACTCCAGAATGCAGGTCTGCTGACCTCATGAAGTTGCTGCAAGGAAGCTACAGCAGCTATTTCACATCCACCAAAGGCAGGGCCTCTGCTGTGATGAAAAAGGTAGCTGTAATATTTTCAGAGAACAGCAGCCATCTTTCCCAAGCACACACTCTTGCAGTGAATCCTTCTGGCAGCTGGAGAAGCTCAAGCTGTTACAGGTGCTTGCCCACAAGCCGAAGGGGTGACTCTGCAATGCCTGACTTCTGATACCTTGCTTTCTCCAAGCAAAGCTGCATCCTCGCCCCTCACCAGCGGTAAGAAAGGAGCCATCTAACACTTGGAAGGACAGTTGCTGGTCAGTCTGTGGTTTGGCAGTAACTCAGCCTTGTTTCAAAAAAGGAAATCAGGCTGCCCTCTCATCTTTAGATATCTTCACAGCTCTGTCAGATTGTTTTCTATCTTAGCTGACAGTGTTCTCATTAATAGAGCAGAAATAAGTGAATCCTGTCAAATTTTACAGCATTTTTAAAGATATGTGAAAGAAAAATAAGCTCACTCTGGGAATCTTAGCAGCTTGGGCCTGAAGTTGCCTCCCACTTACCTGAGCATTCTTAAATCTAATGACTTTAAGGCTTCTGCAAATTTTCTGCATTTAAAATGAAAAGTTGGGGTCATTAAGGCAGCCACATTGTAAGTTTGTTGTTTCTAGGAACTGGCAGGCATGGTATCACCCTCCTTGGTTCTACAGGAAATCTGCTTGCTAGGTGGGTTACCTGGTTCTCCATCTGCATTCTAGAATTACTTAGCTAAACTAACTTACATCTCTTTACTCTGAGTGTGAAACGATGCTTCAGCCAGCAAAGAATGTTAACATCCCACATCATTATCAAATATACCTTTCATATTAGTTTATTTCCTTAGCTGCAGTCCTCTTTCTGTTGCTCTACTAGGGAAGATTTTGAAGCATAACTGCACCAAAAAAGTAAAATCTGAAGTAAAAACAAAAACAAACTTAAAGCCCAGCTCTGGTCTTCACTTGCTAATGAACTAAAACTGCAAGTGCCTAGAAGCCACTGTTGCCTAAGTTCTGTATCAGATAATCAGCACTGTAGAAGGCAGCAAGGGCAGACAGTACTATCAGTAATCCCAGAATAAATACTTTGTCTTGTGGAGGGGGAAAAAAAAGTCATTGGTTAAATACCTCAATAGATCTACTCTTGAAAAAACAGTTAAATGTTTTGACTCTGCCCTCTATACATGTCAATCCCACTATGAGTAAAAACTGACAATAAATCATATTTAGCTATGACTAAAATTCAATAACGTTTTTAAACCAAATGTATAAACTGCTCTGAGATGTGGCCTTGAAGCAGTGCACCAAAAGGCAAGGAACAGGCCTGGGTCATGTTTCCTGTCCTATTTACAACCAGTGTTGTTTTCTGTTTTGCATAAAAACAAGGTGTTCTGGCATGGTATTTTCCAACACTGTGGATGAATGTTTAAAATAGACCATAACTGTGTTATTTAATGTTGACAGGGACCCACAATGCCTTTAAGCACCTTTTTCCTCCCCATGCAAGTGTCCAATGCTGCAGTAACTTAGAGTTGTGTTTTAAGAGGTATCTAATCAAGAATCTTGTAGTGACAAAGTTTAAATGAAATACAGTTTTCAGAAACAAGGGAACACCTTAACCTCTTTCCTTTTTGTTTGTCAAAATCAGGCCTGTGTTCTCCAGCCTTGCCTAAAGCTGTTGTGCTGCCCAGCCTTGTTTTTCCAGTGTGGTGCTGTCCAATGTATACAAACACTTACCTGTAGGGACTCTGGCAGCATCAACAGGGCAGAAAAACCCCACCCGCAGCCAGGACTCAGCTGACAAGTCACTTCTGTCAGAACCATGCAGGCGGCTCATGGGTGCCCTAGGTGTCACACACCGCTCCTGGACAGCGGAGTAACTGACACCACTCAACTAATGCTTCAGTGGAAAGAGAAAGGGCATCCCACTTCTAAATGAAACAAGTCTTTTATTCATGAGCATTGTTCTTTTAAATTCACAAATTATGAAAGGAAGGCAAATCAGAAGAGACTGCCAGAGCATCTTTTAAATGATAAAGGTATAAATTTTCTTTCTGAACATTTCCAATTTAAGAAAGAAAAAGGTTGCATAGGCTTCCTACAGGTATGCACAAAAAAAAAAAAAAAAATGTACATTGGCTAGTCGAAAAGGAAAGTATTTACTTGCAAGTCCAAGACAGCTATCGGAACAACCTACAGAATAAGGCTTATGAATATTTACTTTTCAGTCCTGTAAAATATACTGAACATATAACTATCAGAAAAGTAAAATGACACTTGTGAATCTTGTTCTGGAATCTCTCGCTGATGGGATCTTTTCAGAAAGGACTATTTTTGTTTGCCTCTCCCAAGTTACTTTGGAAAAGAAACAGTGGTAATGGCATTGGGATTCTTCACAGCATCAGAACAAAACATTAACAGGAGCACAAGTGGAATGGTCTTGGCATGCAGAAACAACCAACCATGCAGACAGAAAAAAAAATCTTCAATAAATTACAAGCATAAAATTATTCAAAAATCTCCTTAAAAGAACAGCTACAGCATCGCTGTAGCCCCGACAGTCACACCATCAAAGCTGAAAGAGGTCTACTCTTCCAGGAGCGCAGGCCTGCATGCCTGACACAGAGGTTTTCAATGGCTATTCTTAGTAAGTGTGTGGCTTGTTCTTTGGTGTGTGAAAGTTGAAGTTCTGGGAAGATGTTCCACATGTTTAATTTTGCATTTTTGATTGTTCTTTGTGATTATATTACAAACTGAGTACTTCTAGTTACTTGTCAGACTAACCTCTAGAACAAAAGCAGATCCATTATAAAAATTCTTTCAGGTGATAAAGCACACGTTTTCCTGACGATACTTGGTAGTAGTTCAGTGATTACCATGACAGCATCATTTTGGTTTTGTTACAGAAAACACCAACTATTCCTAAAAAATAAGATATTTTTTCCTTTTTTTTTTTTTTTAAAAAAAAAAGGTGTCAGTTACAAAACCAAGCTCATACAGTCCACTTATTTTTTAAAAAACAGGATTTAAATTATAACATGAATCTTTCCAATGTGCAAAAAAAGTGACACACAAGCAGACAAAATAGCATTTAGGAGGAAAAAGGAGTCACACCTTCATTAAATAGGGAGCTGAAATACCACCTCCAAGTGAACAACTACTGGCATGTTTCCCTCTGCACACTCCTCCCTTTAGACTTGAGTTGCTGAAGAGATTTTAACATTACCAAAAAAATAAAATGCAGGAAGCACAAGAACAGAGAGAAGCTGCGCTCTGACCTAACCATATCTGTGTAATACCTATAAAGCATAAAGTTCTTGTATTAAGAAAGCAGACAAAAGGCACAAAATTAATCAGTACTACAGAAAAGTAGGCATCCATGCTACATAGGTTAGAAATACAGTGGTTTCTTTACGGGGACTGAGTTGAAGTCAGCACATTTTACATTTGCTTTTAGTTGTCACTTCTCTTAAAAACATCTTCACTTTCAATTAGGAAAAAAAAAAAAAAAAAAAAAAAAAAAAAAAAGCAACAAAGCCTTAACATGCTTTTAAAATCCACTTCTAGTGTGTCAGTGGTTACCTTACAAAGATTGAGCTACAGGACTGTTTACTTTTTTTTTTACTTCACAAAACAAATTATATCCCGTTTCATTAACAAAGTTATTCTCTCACTGTAATAATTTAATAAATTGTTACTTTTACGTCAGAAAATCATTCATCTGAAAAGGCTAGTTATATCATCTCTGTTCATCCAAATATTTCATCCAGAAGCAATCAGCTGGGTCAAAAGCAAAAGTAGTAAGGAGACAGGACTGCTTGGAGCCACAATAGGGAATTCAGGGCTCTGAGCGGAGGAGCCGTGTCCGGTTTTTTTCGGCACCTCTCGGCCGGCGGGGAAGGCGCCTGCCCACCCAGCACAGCGGCCCGTGGGGACAGGGCTCCGACCCAGCCCGGCCTCCTAGCCGGAACGTGGCAGCAGGGGTTTAACTGCAAAGGGGTGCCTCGGGCACGGCCCAACCGCCTGCGATGCCTCTCACATGGGGCTGCGAGGCTGCGGCAAGGGCAAGCGGGAACACCACGGCTCCGTCTGCCAGAAGGACTTTAGAGGAACACATAACCCAAAAGCACTGGCATAAGCGGCCGGAGAACGTTACACAGCAAGCTCAAAACTACCCGAGCAGCTGGTCACTGCTGACCAGAGACCTATCCAACAGCTGGAAGCACCAACAAACAAAAAAGTGAGGATGCGAGGGGTTAGTGCGAACAACGTTCTTGAGAAGGTATTGCTACTTCTTATAAGGTGGCAGAAAATTCACACTTGTAAGTGACAGGAGACATGCTCTTAAATCAGCATCCCGAAGAGCGAGTGAGCGCGCTGTCAGTGTATCATTCTTGTGTCGAAGTGAGTTACTCAATGACTGTTTAGACAGAATGACTGCCATTAAGAGACACGTCACACTTGAAGTGCAAAACATTTTTGGCAAAAGTGAAAAATAGAAAAACCTTAACCAGTATTAATAAAAAAGTATTTTCTTAAATACTAGCGTAGGGCCTGATCCTGCAAGCACACAACTCGGGAAACCCCAGCTGAGTCCAGCTGGAGTTCTATGCCCTAAAACTTAGAGGAAAAGGTCTTTAAATCACTGTTAGTGTTTATACTTGTTTACGTGTAGTGTGAATAATACACACACAAACACATACACACTGCATGTATATATTGTGTATATATGGACGTGTGTGTGTGTGTTTGTGTATCCATACACACAAAATGGCTCCTGAATAAACTTGAGCTTGTGGTTATTTTGAGATGCATCATTCACAGTATATAGCTTCTCATTTGTATCTTCTGATAACAGGACCTATTCAGTGACATCTTGAAGTTATATACTGTGTCATTTGAATGCCTTTAAGGTAAAGTTATGAGGCAACTGCTCTATCCCATCAATGGGTCTTCCAGAGAGGATTCAAGTATAGCCAACCATCGCCCTGCAAGAAAATTAGGGAGAGTTTACAAACAAGATTTATACACACTGTATCTATGTATGTCCATATAAAAGCTAAAATAATACAAATCAATACAAGAAATCATCTCTGCCACCTGAAAAGTCTGTGCTTAATGTTAACATACAGGTAATCTGGGTGGGAGGGAAAAAATTTCAAGCAGGAAGAGAACCAATGGGAAGAGACAACAGATGAACTGCTGGTTTAAACAGCTGCGTGTACTGGTTAATGTAACAACACAGTCAAACAGCAATTCCCTCAAGTCTGTCTTACTTCCCTCTAAGAAAGGGCAAAGACAAACTTAGTAAAATCTGTTTCATTTCAAGCAGATGGAACCCAAGACTGTGTTTAAGATGTCTATGCTTACTTACACTGGCCAAATATTCCTAAATGGTGTTTACTTTAGTATGCTGAGATCAAGATCAGTGGGGGATGCAAGTACACGGCATTTTCAAATTAAGGTGTGGATTTTAAGGTAAAAAACGTAGCTTTAAGTGCCTAACATAAGATACCAAAAGTTCAGGTTGAACTAAATCAAACTGAAGGAAAATGAACAAGTTTACAATACAGATATGGAAAAAATCTATTGCCCTTAAGAGCCAGACTCTGGCAAAAACAGAATTGGAAACAATCAGTGGTATATAACAACAATAGTCAGTGGTAAGAACCACAGACAAATTCATCTGCCCCAGCATCCTCCCGTATGTAGAAACATGCTATAGGGTCTTTAACACAAGACACTGAAGGTACCTCTTTGGCAAAATATTTTGGTTTCCAGGCCGTTGTAAGAGCCACGCGTTGCCTCTCCTCTGCTCGCTGTCTCTCTTCAAGGCAGTGCTTGTGTTCTGTTGCTGCATCAATATTCCCTTCTTTCAGAGAATTGGTGACGTGTTGCCAAAGGCGCCTGCGTGACGAAGGAGCACAAGCAACGGAGTGAGACAATTCTGCCGCAGCCGAGTGCCTGGCTAGACAACAGGACAGCGAGAGGCAGCCAATGCCATGCTACCTTCTGCCCGTGCCATTTCTGCAAGTCATACAGCTTGCGAACCATCGCTCCTAGGACATTCATCACATTTGTGGACCAGACTGTCAGATTTGCTCAACTCCCAGTGTTTTGCCATGCAAGTTAACTTTCTCAATAGCTTTTGTTCAGGCTCTTCATTCTTCATAACCTGAGCTTTTTTCTCGAAGCAGACAGATTTATTTTTATTATTTCCTATTCACATTCTTTCCTGATGATCCAACCCCAAATGACATGTGTTTATTCTGTGTTCATTTGCTGTTAAATTTTTAAATTATAAGGAATGTTAACCAAGAGTACATTAAACGGGGTCACTGGCTGTTCCCAACAGGTTACTAACAGAGGACTTGATGCACTGGTATTAGTGAGCCCTTCTAGGTCTGTGCTCTATGTTCCCAGCTAGCAATAATTATCAGCATATAACCAAACCTGGTTTTCACACAACTGACCACGCTGGGATGCAATTCCTTCTCACACTACATCAGCCTAGCAGAAACTTTGCTCAGAAAAATACTGAGAATAAACTGACAGCAGCTTTCACATATTTCCAGGGGTGTTTAAATGAGTTTCTGTTTACAATCTGATGAACTGCATATCCTGCAGAAACACTGGATAGTTGTAATTTACCTGCTAGTATCCAAAACATCCAATAAATATAGTGCAGGGCTACCACTTTCCTTATTTACTCCAACTTTTCTGTTCCAAAACTACAGGGGAAAAATGGGTTTGTGATAAGCAAGCAGGTCTAGAAAGTAGGAAAATGATATCTGAACCTGCACAATGACTCAAGACACACCTTTGTACAATAAAGACAACATATTTACAGATAATAAAATGTAGTTTAACTCATATTTTAAAATCATCCCATAAAATATTCCCAAATTCAATAAAAATACTGACTTTTCTGAAGATAAGCATCACCAGTTACTGACAGTGAATAATAGAACAAGTTTTTTCCTGATGTACCTAGTCAGTTAAACATGTGATGTGGGTGCTGAGCCTTAAAACCACATGTATATGTGTATTTATATCTCACATCGCATCACATTTTACATATTTTTATACACATATATATTCTAAAACACGTAAACCACAAAATTCTAGTGTAAATTACAAGATGCAACATTACTTCCAAACTAATTTGACTACCATATTACAATCACTCAAAAAAGCAGGTGAACACGCTGCATTACCATTTTCAAATGCTCATTAAAACGCATACACGCATCTTTGCCCTCTACAAAACCGATGTACATGTCACTACAGTGAAATTTATGTTCCAGACAACCAACACACAGTTTCAGCTATTTGTGCCTAGATTAATGCGCTATAGGAAGCGAGAAGTTTTTGAACCACACCATTTGTAACTGCAGTTTGCTTCCTCGTTCTGTTCCCATCCAGGGTTCAGAAGCAGAACACTAACACCTCTGTCCTTACCTTGATTCCAGCGGGCCTTGCTTCGCTATTGGCCTAATCTTTTTCCTGATAACAGGCAGTTTGTTAGTGTCAATCACTTTGGTTTCTCCATTGCTGTAAGTGAATTCCAGCGTACCGTTCCATTCTCCCTGTGCCTTGCATACAATGGTGTTAGTGGGACTGTGTTTCACTTCGGCTGTAACCCTAATTGAAGGGGGAATTAAAAAAGATCACAGAAATAACTAGTACCATTTAGTATCAGCATATGAAAGCACTACACAGCTAAGGCTACAAGCAGCTTTCTACATCTACAAAGTAATTTTTCAAGCAAAAGTAGTGACACTGTCCCCAAAAGACTCAATCCAAGAAAGTTCTGAAGACTTTTGGATGACACTCTCCCCAAGTACAGCAGTAACCCCACTTAAAATTCTGATATCCAGCTCTAACCCAGAAGCTCACCAGCCTGAAAAACAACTCCTGACATTTGTGTGACATTTTCCATACATGTTATTTTCACACCTGAACATAATGCTGACAGATACCTGTCAAAGACATCAGGTACGTTTATCATCATCTTTAGCTCTGCAAGTTTACTTCTCAGCTGCTGAGGCAATGACTAAAGCTACCTCATTGGTCCAACAACTGGTCTGAGAGTAAGCAAAATAGATATGTAGGACTGAAAAACCAAAATGCAGGGAGAAGTTTCGTGTGTGTGTGTGTGTGTCTTGATGAACATGCACACATGTGCTTCAGCAAGCCACAACAAGTAATCTGTAAACTCTATCAAGTTTTCTAGTTATTAAACCAATATAGCACAACCTTCCCCAACTTTCACTCACCCTGATGACACCAATTATTGATCTACACCTTTTAGAAAACCTCCTGTCAAAACAGCCCATGTTGATATTTGCCTGAACACAATATTGAAACAGTTGACACACATATAGAAGAACAATTAGACCAACTGAAATAAAATGGAGGTAACCATGCAAAAGCACAGCCTTCTCATGGACATCGGGTAAATCTGCAGGAGAACAAGGAAGGAACCTGTGTACATTGACCGTTGGATCATCAACTTGAGCATGGAAGTAAGACAGGAAGCTATCCTGCACAGTGCCTCTTCACACCCTTAATAAAGGGGAACCAAACACACATAAATAGTATTTTCATCATCACTGGAATTTCACTGCCGAAGTGGGAGTCCTCAGTAGGGAGCTACTGCTATGGCAGCAACACTTATTCTTCTCTCCTCCTTACAGGAGCTCCACTTGGGACACCAGTTCACCTACAAGACTCACACAGAAGCAGCAGCTAGTGCAGCAGAAATACTGCCTTTTCTATGCACATTTTTCTGATCCTGCACGTACAGCAATTTTTACAAGCAACAGAGCCTGGAAGAATACATTAACTTTAGTTTAATGAGAGAAATATATCCAATTCAGTTAAACGATATAAAATATATATAGCTAAAATAAACTGTGCTCTAAAGCTGTAAGTCATCTCAGACACTAATAGGGAAAGAAATTCAGAGATCTGTCTAGAAAATACTCCAACAGAACCACCAAAGAGATGCCCAAGATTCTTGCCATTGAAATCCAGTAGCAGGTAAACACAAATAAGACAGTAATTCGCGTACCTGTGGACCTTTCCTCCATAGAATGGCTTGGTGTGGAATGTGACCGTAGCAGAATAGCCTGTTCTGGCACAATTGATGTTGACCTTCCCTCCAAGCTCCACCCATGGGATGGTAAGTATCGAGCGTGCATAGGCACTAGGCAGGGTGAAAACATACTCTTCTTCATGTTCCATCAAGTAAAGAACACCTGTGTAGGAAGAAGGTTGAAAGTGAAACAATAAAAGTTCACTGATGAGACCTGACAGTGACTGACCAGTTACTGTCATCAAAATGTACTTCCACAGAGAGCACAACGTGCAATTTGCCTTGAAGGTAAGTACTGTCTGTGAAGAAAAAAAACTCTCCCCTCTGGAACAAATGTCTTCAAGCATATTCAAAAGCAGACAATTTAAATGTGTACCCTGGGTCCTTCACGGTACCAAATGGCTCGTCAGAAAATCTGACTTATTTTGTGTTATTTACCAGCAGTAAAATGTTAAAGCTGGAAAACAATAAGATTTGATTGCAAAAAGCCATACTGAATATACAGATGCTCACTCAAGTGTCATAGCACAATCTCTCTCCAGAAAAAAACATGGCCATGGCCAAAGGGCTCCTCAGTCCTCCATTTAATCAGACACAACCAGGTCCTCTCTGCTAATTTCTTATCGAGGCGTTTGTCAGTGGGAGTGAAAGGCGCTCTAGGTCTGTCTGGGTGCAACTAGGAAACATGCTACAGGAAGTTTCCAGATGGCTTCCTTAAAGTCTGCTCCTTCGTTTCCAAATGCCTGGTTTCCCAAACAGCCTTTGCAAAAAGTCTTGCATAATCAACGAGGGGCCACCAGGGCCACTGCTCTACTATCACCAAGATCAGTGCAGAGAGAATTACTGGTAATTCTATTGCATTCTGTAAAGGTTCCCTCACCATTATGGGGTTGTGCCTAAAAACAACATGTAGCAGCAGTAATTTTTCAAGATTATTTGGAACTACAAATAAACTTTCATGTCTCATCAGATCTGAGCTTCCCCTGGGGTTAAGTATACAGCTCTATCCCCACCATAGCTGTAGTTCGGTCTTCAGGATGACAAAGAATGGGACATAGGACCAGGTAAAGACCACCTGAAACCTTGCACACAGAATTAGACCATGCCAGATATCTGCAGTATATTTTTGTTTAGAGTTTTACACTCTCGTCTCCCATTTAATGACCACCTAAAGGCAAAAATTACAGCTCTGAAAAATAATTTTTCACAACAGGGACTGAAAATAACCATCACAGGAAGCACTTAAAACCCAGAAATATTTGGGGGGGTGGAATCAAGGAAGCTCATCTTGACATAGTAATAGCATCTGTTTAGGAACAAGATGAGCTTGAGCCAATTTGCCTCCACCCTGGGGCAGACAGGGGAAAAAACACAGTAGCACTGATTGGTTTGTCTGTTTAAGGGAATAAAGACACTAACTTTGTAAAGTGATCTGATGTATAATGATGAAAAAACACTAAATAGGAACAAGGCACTACTAATGCCAGCATAAAAATATGCCCTTAACACTGTATAAAAACACAGTGTCCTAAAAAACATTCAAAATTTACAAGCACAGAGTTCCAACAGAACCATCATCTTAAAATATTGGCTCCAATTAATAGAACTAAACACAGGCACAGGAAGCCCTGCAACTTGTCACTTTGACTTCTGAAACTGTTCCACAGGAAAACACCTTTTGCAAAACAGAATAGCTTTATGCAGTTGTTCTCCGGACTTCTGCAACGTCAGCCTCCCAGCAACAACACAGCCAGCACTTCTACTCCAGCAAGTTTGACACAAATGAGCCTGAGAGTGCAAAAGCACAAACACAGAAAAGCCATGTTTTAAAAAGACCTTTAACCAATTTGCCTCATCAAGTCACAAGTTCCTCGTGTCATGTGCTGAACCCTCACCAGCAGGGAACAGCCAGGGCAAAGCTGGAACACACACACATATTTTGCCTGGGGCTTCCTCAGCTCTGTACCTGCAGGAGGTAAACCCCAGCTGAACACACTGCGGGAAGGCTGAACCACCCAACTCACCCAGGACACACAGCCAGGAAGAACCCAGAAAAATGACTCTGCTTAGCAAACTCTTTACATGGATGTTATAATAACATTAAATTAAGAAAGACAATCAAGAAGCCTTTTAACCAGATGATGATATTCAAAAAGGGTCAAAGAAAGCTAATGGGTACTGATCAAATGCAGAAAGGAAACCTCAGAGTCTGCAGTTGGGCATCTTCCACACAGAGAACTACAACAGGTTTTAGACTCAAGTCTGTCAGCTTTCCCTGTCCTCCTCTTCCCATTTATTCTCCACCTTTCTTTATAACAGTCACAGGCCACAGCCATGTAGCAGCAACCAGGTGCAGGAAACAACCCACGGTGCTACCCATGAGGCCACGTTTCCCCAGTCTTAATGGTCTAAGCACAGACACAACCCTCACACACTCAAAAAGCACAGTCTGTCCGAAAGCATCAGCTTCCAACATGACAGTCTGGGTGTTTTGTTGTTGTGAGGTTTTCGTGTTTGGTTTTGGGTGGGTTTTTTTCAGAGATAATAGCAGTATGGAGGGCAGGTGTGGTGCTCACTGCTGAGGGAGATCCTCACTGTATTTACAAATCACAACTTCATGTGAGCTTCTCCAGAGTCTTCTACTTCCCCAGGCCCAGCTACCCTCTTCCGACCGTCACTGCATGTCCCCATGTGGGAGGAAACTGCCAATAAACACAATTTCCTTCTGGGTTAGTATAGGTTTGCTTTTGTTTGATTCTCTGACGCGATCGATAGCTTTTTTTCCTCCATACTCGAGTGGGAGGCTCTGATGAACGCTGCCAAGTACACTGAAGAGTGAACAGCAAATAACAGCAGTGACCTTCAATGTAAATATTTAACCAGCGCAGCGGGTTAGATATTAAAAGCTGAACCCAGCTCTCTTGGCAGTATTTTTAGCACCTGGTAGCATATTTTTTGAATTCCTTGAACACCTGAATAAATACATTCTTAATTAAGTGCTATCTCACTTGAAATATGACTCCAGCTCAATAATTATAATCTAAAAACAGAATAAAGGGAGGATTTGAAATACCCACAACTTGATCCGACTTTTAGCATTAACATGACTGTTACCTTTGCATTCCGTCATTTGCAGAATCCACACGCAAAACCTTGTTTAACAGAAGTGCCATGAAGACTGTAGCTGCTGGTACCACCATGTCTGAACTGAGACCCTTGCCCTCTCAGGGAAGAGGAAGCCAAAATGACACTGAGAGTCAACATTTGTAACTGCTAAATTCATGCCCTACCCTGCCGAGTTTAAATCTTGAGAAATTAAAGGCAGAAAAACTAAAATCTAACAGTTGTTTTTAAAAGTCTTGTGTACTTTAAACATCTGCTTATAAGAATCATTACCTTGTGACTAACCTATAAAAATATCTGCTGGAAAGTACACCAGCTATTTTTCTTCCCCTGCTTTCCACTGTAAGGGATTATTCCTCTTTTGTTTAAAAATGGCTATAAGTAAAATATACATGAAAAGAAGATTCTCCCATTTTCAGTAATATTTCCTCCTCTCACATCAAATTTTTTCAGAAACTGCAACTTCCTTTAAAAAAAAATCTTAAGTATTTATAGGCAACTATTATGCATGGAAGAATGCACCTGATCAGCACTCTGGGAGGAACAGTGGATTTAGCAATGTAGTTTATTAGAAGAAAGCCCACAGAGAAGGGTGAATTTTTTATAAACAAGTGCAGCATTTTGAAATTCCCCCTTGAAACGTCCTCAACACCATATACTCCTGGCTTTTGACGACGGCAACATATTCACAGTCATACTCCTTTCCATGACTCCTCAGCCTGCATTAAAGGAAGTGCTGTTCATGGCATATGATTTTCCCCTGGTTGACTATTACATGTCCCTCACTGATGCCTCAGCTTTGTGAATTGATTTTCCAGTAACACATACTGACGAAATACCCAGAGGAGGCTCTGGATCAATAAGTTGCAGAAGAGGCATGTGAAATTTAATGCTTCCCACCGATGGTATGGAGATCAATTTAAACAGTAAATGGTACGTGGGACACAAACGGCCTAGGGCAGTTTTCTGACTTCACAAGGTCTTTACTCTGCATTATTCCTAACATGGCACAAACAGGAGTAAGTTAATATAGGATGAACCCCACACATGGGATCAAGTCACCATCAACAAGTTGCAGATTAACACAGAAAAACATCAGAGGCCAGAACCAGGTTCTTATCATCTCAGAAACGTTCCAGCGAGCTGCGCTGCACTGCTCATTTTCCGAAGATTGGGGCCATTTGCTAAATTAAGTAATGAGTGCCATGCCATATGGAAACTGTTCTGAAACCACTGGGCTAAAAAACATTAAATATAAAAATTAGTACTAGGGAAATATTTAGATAGCTCTAGTTGCATGGAGCAGTTAATCTTTGGGAATGGTAAACTAAAAAGTTGCTAATGCCTCAGGAATAGAAATTATATTATAGACCTGTACATTTATAAACACATGCGGAAAGGGGAAGCGGAGAGGGGAAGCGGAGAGGGGAAGCGGAGAGGGGAAGCGGAGAGGGGAAGCGGAGAGGGGAAGCGGAGAGGGGAAGCGGAGAGGGGAAGCGGAGAGGGGAAGCGGAGAGGGGAAGCGGAGAGGGGAAGCGGGAAAACATTCATCACTTTCACTTAGATTTACCGTGGAAAAAGCACCAGACCTTTTCCCTACCTATCGAATCTTTTCAAGGTTGATTTCAGTTTAAAAAATAATTTTTGGAAGCCTATATCTCACTAGTTTTTAAAACATCTGAAATAGCACGAGTGAAAACACAAGACATAACGAGCCACTTGATAATACAGAACAATACACTTAAACGTACTTTATGCTCTTTGTGAAATTAACTTGTGAATCAAAGGTGACACTTTTTGCTGGATTTTCCTGCTTTGAAACAAAACCGAAGAAAAGAAAACAAACACGCACAGCCCACACTGAGTTGTGCTATCCCATGGCCTTTTCCGCTAAAAGCATCCTTATCCTACAACCAATTTCTGTTTGAAGATTCTTTGGACCACATAAAAAACATTAAATATTTACACTGACTCTCCCATCCCTTGCTAATTTAAATCTTAATGTGATCCTATTCATTACACCCTCTTCTCCTCCCTCACTCTCTCATTAGTACATAATTAACATTAACCAGAATTACGGACTGTGCACGCAACATGAATTCTTTTATGCAAAATACCCTCTCTTCTATTCAGGGTAGCTTTCTCATGAGGAAATTCAATGCTGACTATTCTGAAGAATAGGGTTTTTGTTATGCAGTGAAGAAAAAGTTGAGACATTTCATTAGCAAGCCAGATTTAGACCCCTCATAACCACAGATGAAGCAATAGCATATAAAACAGCTTCTCACACAGATTTCCAGCAGTGCTTTCCTTCTCATTCTGTATCTCTGCAACTGGTACATACTTTGAATCAACAAACAAGAATCATAGCTTGGGGGGGGGAAAAAAAAAGTCTTGGCCACTTTGAGGTGCAACATACACTAAAAATTGTATAATTAAGGTACTGAGCTGTACCCTTTGTATGACAGGACCACAATGTCCTCCAATCCCTTAATTCTTTAAATTCCTATAGAAGCCTTTTTACTTCCATGGCATCCTATTTCAGCATATTCACTGCTGGTTCTAACAACAAAGCATAAAAAGCAACATGCTCTACACATCTAAAGACACTGTGACAAGTTAAAAAAATGTGCTTTAAAAGCACCACAGAAACACTGCCAGCATATTCCTTACACAATATAGGTCCAAAAATGCAGTACTACTTTACTTCTGTAAATAGCCAACTGGAGTAGAAAAGCTTCACTGAATTGTATGAAGGACACACAAAACTACTCAGTAGAGAGCAAAGTTTCAAAACATATCACAACCGTTTGTATTCAACACTAAGGTCACAACAAAGTTACAGGTCAAACAAAACTGTTCTGATAAATATCTGATCTAGAACAAGATGGCCACTCCCTACCACTGAATTATCCAAAACATTTTTTGCAGCTCTCTAATGCTCTGTTTGGAAAGGGATTTTTTTGCTTGTGTACATCAGATAGTACTGAATGAATGCACGGTATAATTAAACTACTGTACCAACACTAGAATTATTTAAATGAAGTCTCAGAATGGACACAGGTATATTAGAGATATCAAGGAAACAGCCTTTCAAGCATCATCATGCAGAATCTAAAATCCTTACTGATCTAACAAAAAAAAAAAAAAAAATCAAAGGCACCCACATGTATACATAACTCCAGTAACAGCCAAAAAAAGGGCTGAATACTCATAATGAGGAAAAAAAAGGAGGAAGGAAGGGACAAGACAAAAAAATCAATCAATAACACGATGAGTTTCGTCATCCAATGCACAGTAGCAAAAAACCAAAGAAAACCCAGGGATTTCTACAACTTATGAGATGTCACTTTGTCTCATATCAAAAGCAGGATCAGTTATACTTCAATCACTTCCGAGAAACTCACATAATCTGATTTTAACAACTTAAAGTAAGATTCTACCACCTTGTTGTCAGAAAGCTTCTCCTTGCAGCTAACTTTAGTTTCTACCCAGCTTAACAGCGTTTTTTCAGTCTACTCTTTGCTAGACTAACTCATCCCATCTGAAATGCTGCAATGCATAAAATGTCCTTAAATGCAAAGAAACTCAACTTATTTGTCATATTAACATTATTAGGCTCTACATTACCAGACATAAATACATAGTTTTTCCACACTAAGTCCAGCAGCTCCTTTCTTTGATTCAGTTATCAATTCCCCAGTACTCACACTCACCTCAATCTAGTACAGAATTTGTACTTAACGCAGCACATGAGAAAGAAATGTCTGCAGTAGATTCTAATTTTTGCACAGCTGGACAAATCTACACACCAACTTAATTAGGAAGTCTTTCCTGGGACTAAAATAAATTAAAAAAAAAAAAAAAAAGTGTAGTTTTGAGTGAAGAAACTGCAATGCAAAGCAAATGTTTTAAACCAAAGCTGCCTGGTTTAGGCTGGCTGTTTTCAGATGATAGAAAAGCTTCAGTGGTACAGCTTCTTGTTGCCTATTGTCAGTCCTCAATATGCCACAGAAACGTTTGGGCTGCACTGGAGCTTCACTGTCACTTCCCAGAAACGCTGTCACTGTGAAGCTGCATGCCTCTGCACTGCTTATATGACCAAAAAAAGATGAACAATAACTATAAATTGGTAAACCCAAACTTCCTCCCAAAATGTCCACCATACAGACAGAAGCAAACATTGCAGTAAGAGTTCACCATTGCGTGTGTTTCCCAAAGCCTGCCTCCGCTCCTTGAATACATCCAGGATCATGAAAAAAAAGGGGATAGGGGAGAACTTACTCTCACAAACACATATTAAACAATCCTTGTGGTAGGGAAGTACTTAATTCCTAGACCCTTTCTCTCTCAAAACTGGGACACATCAACACTTAAGTGTCTTAAATAATCCCCACAGTAGTCACCCTCAATCTCAGGGAACTGTGTGTGCTAGCAGCAAGAAAAAGAAATTTCCCTACTCCTACATAATAAGTGACTTTGTGTTTAATTTTATTTCCATTAAATAGCTCCCTTCACTGAGAAAAAGAGTACTAGAAACAATTATGTACCGGAAAAATGCAGCAAGTTAAGCCAGTGACTCAGGCTGGCAGTAACACAGTCAGGAGACAGACGGAAAAACTAATTTCCCTTCTGACACTCCCTTCCCAACTTCCTTAAGTCTGTACTGAAAGCAAAATACCTAAATCATAGGAAGAAGGAAACAGCTGTGCTATTATAGACTTTAACTATCACAATAATATCAAATCCAGTAGCGAGGAAGTTTCATGGCTCTTCTAAAAAAAAGGAATATATTCCCATCAGGAAAGAAGCTACTGTAGCTCTTTCCGTTTGACTTTGTTCTCCAGTTCTAGCTGGTAGAAACTGCAGAACATATCTGTATGTTTTCACCATAATTGTTTTGTTTATATTAAAAAGCTAAACCAAATCACTACATTTCCCACTCTACTTTTTACTACCTTTAAGATCATAGTATTTAACATAATAATGACAAAAAGAACCATTTACTGTAGGTTGTCCTGGTACTTCTGAGACTACAGTCTAAAAACTAGTTAAGACAAAACTCTAAAAGCCATGCACAGGAAATTACCCTCAAACAGCAAAAGTGACTGACTAAACTGCTTAGAAACATTAAATCAATACATTAGCAGTCAGTAACAACACCTGCACAGGTGTGTTTATCAGTTCAGATCATCCACTAAGAATTTGTTACGATTCCTTCTATTTCTAAATCCATGTTGAGCAATGACTTCTCACAAAGCTCTGAATATGTATGATCTTGCAGACCACAATTTATTACTCGACTGCATGACTTTCTATAAAGCTTGAGATAAAAGACTAACATTGTAAACTCTACAGAAACCATGATTCTTTCTTTGCGCAAACTATTAAAAAAGTATGTTAGGCTTAAGCAAAAGCATGTTTTTTCCTACTGCCTTGCTCCAGTTGTGAAACTGTCCCATACCAAATTGCATATTACTTTAAAAGTGAGGAAGACAAGTAGAAACATTCTTACAGAATATGGTTGTCAGTAGCCATTTGCTACTGCCACTTAATTACATCTGAAGTACAGTCATATGTTAACAGAATACATAAATATAAGCACACATTTATATATGCAATGTGTGTCTCATGTTCTGTCTGGATAGAAAAAAGTTTTATGAACCCTACAGCTTTAATGCCAAACTTCACAAAAGCAAATAGCCACAAGGTTCAAATGAAAGGTGAGAGGGAGAGCAAGCGGAAAAATATCTGGACGTCTGTGTTGCATCCACATTATCTCAAAAAAAACAAAATAAAAGCACATTTCTTACCTTCACCTACCATAGAAACACCTATTGACATGCCCATAAACTTGCTTTTGGTCCATACGTGAGCGTTCACACACATTTTCTTCTCTTTGCACTCACAGTAAAAGCAAGATACCGGTGGATGGTGGGATACTTGTTCAGCCACAAACCTCAGCTTGTAGCACGTGGACTGCTCCTGGCCAAACTCCTTGGTTGGGTCCTTAGAAACCGTGGAGGCACCATTAGTTCTGAATGCTTTCACTTTATCTTTAGGCACATCCCACGAGCAATGAAAGGTTTCACCAATTATAGGGTTATAGGGCTTCTTGGCAACCGCTCCCTTTCGGCCTTCGTGAAAAGCTGTTAGATAATACTCCACAAAGCAGATAATTCTTTCCTCGGGAGTGGCTCCAGCTGCAATTGACAAAAACAGGTCTGGATGGGCCATGAAATTTGCATACATCTCCAGCAGGGATCTTTTCTCCAAAATAAATGTTGGAAGCACTACCTGTATGCAAAGCAGACAAAGGCAGATATGATTTCCCCATGATCATATTACCACAGGGGAAGGGGGGGGAGAACAGTTAAGACAGCTGCAATTCTGTCCCTGCCAAGTTTCGGGACAGCATATTTTCCTCCTCTGCCACAGCAATTTCATTTTCTTTGCAGTGTAAATAATGAGCGAAGGAAAAAACAGTGGCCTTGATAGCTATGCAGGCTGTTTCCTATTTCATTACGATTCTCAACAGCAGCTCACACAACAGGGATGGGCTGTTCCGTTCACGTGGAAATCTGCCTTTTCCTCTCCTCTCAGTTAACAAACCAACCATTGTTCTCCTTGTTTACAAGCCATAAAAACATACTTTGATGTAAATGCATTTACATCGGACATCAACAAATCCTCCAAATCAACTAATGATAACCCTCCAAAAAGGAAGGGATGCACCCTCCCAAGCCACTAGAAGATTAGTATTTTATATAAACATGCATATGACCAACCTGCAAGTGGTGGAGAGTGTAAGGGGTACACCTACCCATTCCATCAAACATCTGGGCTCCCAATTTCACTCTTGGGTCCTCGACCACACACTGCATACGTGTTAGTTCCCTTCCAGCCTCTAACAAACAAAGTCAACTAGATCCAATCAAAACCACATCTCAGCCGTGTTTCCAAACGTAAAACCATACACCAAGGACCCTTCCCAAGAGTCTGTAGGCAAGAAAACTGCTCCCCATTTGACTCCCTCTGTCCTACACTGTCGTCATATATGTCATGTCCCTCCCACCTCCCAAGTCAAATCTCTTGCCACCTCTAGGCTCTCCTGTAACACCCCGGCACAGGGCGCCCCCTCAGTTTGAGGTGGTACCATATGACTGTGGTGAGTCCCTGCATGCCTTCACCTTATTTCAGACAAGTTGAAACAAACAAAAACCGCACAAACTCTTACATTAATGTCCTGAGACTAGAGAGGCTCCAGGCAGCCCAGAAAAAAAATGTGGGACTGAGCACTAAGCAGTCTACATTGGAGGGAGCCAGCCCCAAGTGATTTTGGATGCAATCTCAAGTGGCTCATCTAGCAACACAGATGTTACCAAAGTCACCCCCTTAGGAATAGTTAAAAGTTTTCAATGAGACATCTGGGAGTGCACTGCAAGACAGACAGGGGCTACAGGACCTATAATAATTTATTTCTCTCTCCCTTCCTTCTCCCCCACGCTCCACACTTTGTACAGAACCATCCCAGGGGAGCTCAGAGGTCACTCCTGTGTGACCAACAAGGAGCTTCTATACACACACAAATTTGTCTAGAATCAAAGTGACTCAGTGATGCCAGATGCAGACCAACAGCTGTCCTCTATTAAAGCAATTCTTTTGCTTTCCTCTTTAATTCTTCATGGCATTTACTTTTTCCCTTTCCAAAAAGCAAGGGTTATTTACAGCAGGCAGGGAGCCACCCTTCAATCATAAACACATTTTCTTTCCCCCCCGTCGACACAGCTTGCTAATCTAAGTGGGATCAAAGCACAGTTCGGCCCTTGTGGATCCCATGAATAATTAAATAGAAGCTGCCAAACTTTTACTAATCATTTAGTTCTTTCCAAAGAAATCTTGTAAACATGAAAAAAAATTCCAGTCACGATGGCTCAAACACAGTCTTCACAGCTACACAGCAAGTCAACATACCACAACTGCAAAAAAAAAGATGACTGCTCCATTTGGTAACATATATGCTCATCTACTCTCTGCTGTATATTATTTACACAAATAAAGTCTTTTATAGGCTAATAATTTTTACAAATTCAGCTCAAGCAAAGTTCTATCTGTAATATTCCTCTGACATGACTCTGTAAGCCTTGAGGACTCTACATGGTCCCTGTTACCAACCTAATAAGGCCCCAAAAGACACAGGACTTTAATTTTACACTACATGTGGCAAGCTACTGAGTGCTAAAGACAGCCTACAGTCCCCATGATGGTGTGGTAGCGAGAGGCTGAAGAGACTGGTTTTTAAAAATGAAATCAAAATCTTTGGAAGGCAAAATGAAAAGGCAGTAGATTTTCTTAGGGTATTTTTAGCTTTTTAAACAATTCCATCTTACTTGTAGCATTTTGATTCTGAACAAATATTCATTATCCAATATAATTTAAAATAAATGCAATTCAGCATTACTGACCCTCAATAGAGAATCTCATTTTAATATAAATTGTACACTCAAAGATCAGGTTATCAAAGGAAAACCTGACAGCAAAACAAAGGAAAACAACCCCATCACTTCTGTCTAGAGATACTAGTAGTGACTGTCATGAGTTTACTGCAGACTTGAAAGGGCAAAGAAACTCATTTGAATAAACAG
This sequence comes from Athene cunicularia, assembly GCF_003259725.1. NCBI lineage: Eukaryota > Metazoa > Chordata > Aves > Strigiformes > Strigidae > Athene > Athene cunicularia. The sequence goes on along the minus strand of NW_020799095.1, from coordinate 8,648,728 downwards.
CACTCTGCATCTCATTATGTCCAAATCTCTCTCTAAAAAGTAACCTTTATTAGCACAAATGGAGAAGAAAACTACAGACCATACTTAAGATGATGCAAATTTTATGATACAACATTAAGACTCTGGTTTCATCCTGTTGACTTGATCATGTAGTCCTCATATCTACTCTCTGAAGTACTAGCCGTGTGCTTTGCAGCTACACACTTAACACAGCTACACCAAAACAGACACTAAATGAGATGTTACATTATCACTGGGCTCTTGTTATTCCGTTTCAAGAATCAATTCAAAATCTGAATAAAGCTTGAACTCCAGCTCAAATGATCTGGCTTTTAAAAGCCCAACTAAAATGGAAACTACATTTTTAATTCTAGCAACGAAAGTATCCACTGCAAAATGCAGAACAATGGAATTGTTTCCACAAAAGGAGGCAGAACTACATATGAAAAATATTTGAATTTTAAAGCTTACACAACTTCAGTATTACAAAATATGCCTAGAAAACACTGCCTTTTACTAATCTCATAGCCTCCAAGTTGCAATATGTAACATCACCACACGCTAACATAGCCCAAAAAACCTACAATCACATCAGTCAATTTATTTTTAATTGGCCCTATCTTGATTTCTGTAGAAATAAGCAAAATAGAAACAAATTTGGAAGTGTATAGTATTCCTCTTGCCAGTGTTGGACTGTCAGGCACTTTGTGCTAGTACTCCAGCTTCCAAAGGAATAGGATTTTCAGCTCTTCTGCAGCCAGAGTGCACTGTCCAGAAAAATATGCTTAGAACCTATGTTCTTTATATTCATTTTGAATGGAACTAGTTGTTTGTTGGGTTTTTTTTAATTGCATATAAAGTCAAAACTGCCTAATTTTTTCCTCTGAGAAAAAACTGTTTTGACAACCAAATGGACAAAAGAAGCTCTCTAGAGTAAACACCAAGTCACTTGAGTCTGAAGCAAAAAAATCTCCTGATTGCATTCTAATGTATTAGAACAATCTCTGTTCTTATTATTTGTCAGGCTTCAAGTGAAAAGAAAGTAGTTTAACAGACATTCTTCTGTTTCCCTTGAGGTTAAAGAAGAGGATATTGGTTCAAAGATTGATCATAATCTCCTAGGTTTAAATTCACCTATACTTAATTTACTTCTTAAGAACAGAGATATTTATGCCCATTACTGTGAGGGAAAACATGGGTGTTAGCACCAGTATTCCCCACTTTTTTTCAGAAATCTGGCCAAGGTACCCCATGCTGAGATGCCCTTCTCTTAGAGGTACAAAAGCTTTCCGCTGCCACATGTGTTGCTGCTGAAATAAAACAAGGTGTTTTCACCCCACTTATATTTTAAAATTACAAGGTAAAAATATATTAACAAGCAAAATAAAAACTTATGACATCATGAACATACTACAACGTTAATTTACAACAGGCTGATGTTCTGCAGAATTACTGGTACCCTTTTACAGTGAATGGCAGCCCTTTACTTCTAGCACGTAATAACGTGCATCGGGAAGGTGAGGGAATGCAGGGGAGGGATCACCCATCTGTACGAACTGTTACCGTGAATTGCTATTCATTAGATGTCATTTGCCAACAAATTTATCGGGCTGTGGTTTTTGTCACTGTTTTTCATTTTTTGAAAGTACAAAGAACAATTTCAAAACTTTTTTTTTTCCCCAGCAATTCCAATTTTAAATGAGGTTTAAAGAGTTAGCCCAGTCCAAGGGATCAGTTTGATACTATGTTCTGCTGCTACAAACTGCACCCCTCTCCCCCAACTCTCTAGCAGCTGCTGAAGTCTATTTGGCTGCCACAGAGTATAGCCTGTTGTAGCAAATCCCCATGGAGATTTAATACTTCATTGCAGGTGTTTTCCATCACAGTAGATTTTTACTGTTTAACTCCTCATTAAAAGGCATGGCAGCACGACACATTTCAAAAGTGAAGCACCTCTGCCACATTAACATGGCTATCATTACTGTGGGGAAATTGATATCACAGTGCAGGCAAGGCCAAGAGCAACATAAGCAATCACCCCCTAGGAAAAGGAAAAGATTATGTTTCCTGCGATACGGTACGTGAAGGTAATGGTTATGCATCCAGAACCCAAAGCCACCAAGGGCTCAGAAAATCTGTTTGTTCATGTATGTATCATGTTGCAATCCATAGCTCACAAAATGAACCAAAGAAACAACCCTAGGGAAGAAGGCACAGAAAATGGAAACATAGAAAACACCCTCTGATACGAGCAACTACTGTGCCACAACCACTTCCACCAAAAGCTGACTAGCATCAAGGCTATCTGAAATCTAACTTTCAGAGGAATAATGAAAAATGAGAAATGGTGCAGCCAACAAACCAAGCTTTATCATCACATGTCTGTGGCCCCAAAGGCCTCATGTCAGTAAACAAAATTAATTAAAAAAAGCAGCCAGCTGTCTTATAATTTATATTTTTTAATCCTCAAAATGGTCAGAAGACTGATGTGCACATGTGGCATGTCTCATTAATACTCATCATATGTGTATTCATGCATCATGCAGAGTAGCAATAGAGCTAACTCTGCCATATGCCTGTTCCTCTTTTCAAACTGTAGGTATTACATACATACATTCATGCATGCTAATATTTTGCCATACTATAGATCTGATAATATTCATCACTATCCTCAATTACTGTGCTCTAAAGGGCACTATATAAGAAATAGGTTATCATACATATTTACCTTCCTATTTTTCTTGTGTCTACAACTTCTCTTATTTACATTAACTGTGTGTCTTTGGGATTCTGCCTCCTCTGCCATTATAAAAAGATGAAACTGGAAATCAGGGAGGAAAAACCTTCCTCATTACCAAAGACAAAATGTTCGGAAGACACAAGAGCAACAGATAAGGAATCTTAGTCTAGTTTAAGGACTCAGACAGCCTTAGCAATCCAACATAGGAAATAGGAAGAGCTATGAAAAATTGAGGAACATAAGAAAAGCAATGCACATAACCCCACACATACTAAGAAGTGACAGATATAAATTATTCACAAATGAAGTGATGAAACTTTTGTTCTATTTTTAGAAAAAACTTTAATTTCTCTGCAGCTATTCAACAGCTATACTTAGTAACAGATCATGGGATTGCTCAGCCTCAAAAATCTAAGTATTTTTAAATACTGTCAATTGTCCCAGAGGAAGCAGAAAAAACTATATTGAGAAAGCCCTATTTTGTAAGAAAGTGAGAATAAAAATATATTTTGATTAACATAAGACCAAAAGGAAAGCAGATGAACTCTTCAGAATATTAAAACGCCCATGAGAACAATCTCCTGCAAAGCTACTTCATGCACAAGGGAAATTCTCTGGTCATTCCAAACTTTTCTTTATTTGTGGAGGGTGTGTCAAAATGAACTCTTCCTATTTGTGGGAAATGGGTTACAAAGGTTTTATGTGGGTGTTTTTAAGCATAAAACCTTTGCAGAAGGAAAGGGTATTCTGTATCTTTACAAAAATCCATTTGACCATGAGGTGGTTTCACTGAAATGTAGGACTATTCAAAGAGGCATTGGTTGCTTCCAGAACATCTACTTAATTTCTAAAACTCTAAGGACTGGGAAATTTCTCAGACATTGTAACTTCTCTGATTATATCAGTTCCATGACCAGAGGATGCACAGAAGGTTAAACTGGTGAACTGCTTAGTACAGACCAGAACAGTGATGCATTGAAAACTGTAATTTCTTTACTCTCATAGGGTTTTTGAAGCTGCCAAGCAATTAGATGGAATCCAACGCACAAAGCAGTAACTGGAGTGCCTATCTCTTTCATTCATATAATTGCCGTTATTATTCCTCAAACAGTCAGTGCACCCTGACCCATGCATATGAGATTCATACACAGCACATGGTTGCTCTGAAAGACTGACAAAAATTAAATAAGGAAGAGTTTCAGCGGTTTTTTTTTACTCTTTCACACCCCCCATCCCTAGAATCCCTAGAATATGTGATGTGGTCACTTTATGTGAAAGCCAGGCAAGCAGGAGACCACACTCCATAGCTCTCTGGAACCACACCTTTAAAGATGCAAAATTCCTTGTCCACAGGGGCAAAACATGCTCACAGGAACCACACATGTGCGCATGCACACACACATAGAAGGATGAGAAGAAGAAAAGTTAATGAACCATTATAGAAGAGATACAGTGTCCATACCCTGGTAAGGTCCATGCCAAGCTTGAGCTGAGAGATGAGATGGAGAATTACACTACGTTGATCATCCATGACTCCTAAATCCTCCTCTTCATTATCTTCAGTATCTGTCATTTCATCTTCAACTAGGATCAACTCAGAAGCTGAATGCTGAAATGAAAAGAAACATCACCATCTGGACAAAACGATACAGTATTTTTTTTTTTCACTATATGTGTTTAAAAACGGAGCTGTCTCATTGGAACCAAAACCAGCCTCTGTTAAAACCAAGAAAAGATACAAATTCAAAATTAAAAAAATCCAGCGATGGGTCCATAGAGCTAGAGCATTTTGATCTTACTCTCAGGACAAGAGTGGTAAGTATCAGATGCTATTTACACATTATCTTTTGATACTTATATTGCAGTGATGCCAGACAAAAATCATAGGATATTAAAGTAACGGGTCTTCTATTTATTAAATAGAAGTACACAGTTGAAAATGAATCTTCAAGAGTTTGTTTCATAAATCTCTCCAGCAAATATTCATACTTCATACCTAGATGTTGCATGACCTGATTTCACACTATTTTCTTTCCTTTCCTCTACCCAACTTCCAACTTAGACATCTATAAAAAAGCCAAGACTATTAACTGAAGGAGATAAAAGAAAGCTATAATTAAAGCACACAGCTTAAAAAAAGAAAAGGTAGATTTTGGGGGGGTAAGGCAATGCCATGAATCTTCATGACATCTGCAACACTATGCTGCTTCACAGCATACCAACGCCAATACTGCCCAGTTTTCAGACATACGAGCTAAAGATCAAAAGAGAGGCATCATGCCATCCCCCTTCAAGAGGAACTTTGCAGCAGAAGGGGATAACGATCTGTGATATTCTTCCTCATGGTTTACAATATTTTACTAACAATAATCCTGACCGCTATTTTGTCCAATCCATTCTGCAAGCCTTCCGGATATGTATTCAGGTAAGCTTTTTGTATTTAAGAAAAAGTTGGGTTATGTATGTGAAAAAATTACAGCCCAGAATTTCGTAATTGCCCAAGGATTCCATGCTGTAAATGAAACAACACTACCTGCAAAAGTTGGCATTCCTTCAGGCTAAATAGCATTTCTGCAGAAATTGCTGGTTCATTACATAAAATGAGAAATTTTTCATCTTGCTGCAAGTCTTTGCAACTGAAAAGTTTCATTAAAACCAGCAGATATTCAGAATTAGGTTTCAAAGAAGTATTTCTGAATGATCACATTAGAGACCCCTCAGGTGAACAGCAGCTTGTGTAAGTAAAGTCTCTCAAATTGAGTTACTACACTTTTTTTCCAAGATTTGAATAAAGTGTGGGGTGGTTTTTTATAATTTATTTATTGAATAAACGTTTAGGTAGCTATTCCCAAAAGAACAGCTACTTGGTGAAACCCAAGGACATTTGAAAGACACTTTACAATTACTTTATTTAGAAAGTAGAATATGTAGATTACATAAAACAATCTGGTGAGCTGTAACCTCAACAGCTTGGAGCTTTTCAAAAGGACAAAACCACACTTTCTTCTTCCCCCCCCCCCCCCC
>NW_020799095.1:8525401-8642914 GCF_003259725.1 Athene cunicularia | reverse complement strand
CCCCCCCCCGAAATTAAAAGGATAGACCGATAAGCCCTTTCCTCCCCAAATTATTATCCAACTGATACCTTACTGACAAGTTCAATTAACATAAAACCTGATGACCTCATACAAAATTATCAGCCAGGGAGACAAAAAAAGCACCAAAGACTGGCTCAGTTGTACAGGCTACAGTTCATTTGGAGCGAGTGTGGAAAAAGCAGTATCAGAACTTACAGTAGATGCTTCCAGAGGAGGTTTCCCTTTGATCCAGCTTGACCTCATTGAGAGCTAGCGAATAAGCACTGCTGCTTCTGTTACTGCCATGAATCGAGCTCGCGGCAAACAAGCTCCAGCAGGAATTAACAGCGTTAGGAAAAAAGCAAGGGAACCTCCCCTCCTCACTCCCACCCCCTCTTTTATTTTTTTTTGGCTATCCAGCGAGCTGGAGAGTGTGCACCGGATGTCAATCTGCTCCTTGCGTTTCTAGTCACATGGCATGGAGATCAGCAAGCTTAACTGAACACAGCTCCAACGGGGAAACAGTGCTGCTCTTTCCCAAAGGATAACTCGGTGGGCTGGTCTCCAGGTGGGGGGCAGGAGGGAGGGGGCACGAGTGTGCACAAGTGTGTGTGTGTGAGGGAGAGAGTGTACGCTAGCAGGTAATATGCTTTCAAGTGAATGTGTAACAGATGCGTAGCCTTCAGCTGTTAATAGCACCAAAAAAATAAACAAACTACACATCAACAAGGTCGCAGACTAAATCATACATTAAGAATTTTCTTTTTCGCCTGAAGATTGCACACTCAGCCAGGGACAGAAATCCTTCCTTCTTTCCTGCTAAAATAGCTACTAGGTTTTTCATGCCTTTCAAAGCATTACTAACAAAACATCAAGTGCCCTTCATTGTTGCTCTACAAAGTGTGCACAGTGAGAGCAAGCAACCCCATCAACAGTTTAGGTGCTGAGTAACATTTGCATTGTTTTAAATAAAGACTTTCTGCTCATCAGGGAGGATAAATACAACATAACATTAGGATCAAAGGTGTTTTATGACATTCTGCCAGAAGTACTCTAATTTTAATTATCCCCAAAATATCCTACTTTAAGAAGATGTGCAAGGGCATCACAAATCCCACAACTCAATAGTAGAGTTATCGACATACTAGTGACCTTCAGTGCATGTAGAATGCATCAGTATCAGTTGTCTGCACATTTTCTCACTTTCCAAGAAAATAAGAATTTAAGTAGCAGTTTACAATTTATGTCACAGGAACGGAACAGCAGTTATCTTCAGTAAGCAATATCCTTTCTTTATTTCCCTCTCTTCTCATGAGCTGTTCTAGGTAATTACTGAATTGCTTTTTAAGAGCACAGAAAATAGACGTTTCTTTTTTAATTAACACATTTTCTTTTAAAAAACCGACATGTAAGCACAACACAGAGCATGTGGACATACAGCCCCAAAATACAAAGCTACTGTATCTTTACAGTGTCACAAATAGTCCAGTGAGGTTTTTAATTCTTTTTCTTTCCACAGAAATAGTATGCAGTTTAGCAGCAACCAATGTGTACGCATTCAGTAAAATGCAAGATTATGTTGAGTGATTATCCTTTAATGGCAGCTTTTCTGAATTATCAGGCAGACATAAGACTTCCTCCCCACCCCTGCAAAATATAATTGCAAAGCTGAACGAGGAAGGCAGTGATTTGCTCCATTCCTGTGTGGTCAGAGCGTAATATAAAATCTCCTGAGCTGTGCACAGCTCAGCCTAGGAATGAACAGCACAGCTAGGTTTGGGTGCTAGTAACCCTGAGAAACAAATGCTGAATCAGTTACAAACAAGTACCAAAAAGGGGCTTATATTTAAAATCATTATAATCAAAATGAGTTTCCAACACTGGGCTGAAGCACTAGGATTTTTCAGAAAAATCTGAATGGAGCACAACAGATTATTTCTGAAAATGCCATAAAGGGACTAACTTCAAAGTTTAAAGGCTGAAGACATGAAAACACGCTGGCAGGTATCTATTTTAAACAGGGCACTTCAATAGAACTGGGACTGATTAATTTAGAAAGGTCATCTGCAGGGATACGAAACGGATGTTCTAGTCAGCAGTCTTCATCAGAAAACATGCTGATTCTTTTTTAACAGATGAAGCCTGTAAGGGAAGGAATTTGTTTCTGAAAAAAACATTTTAAAAAAATGTCTTAAGGAAAAAAGACACTTCAACAAGCCTGGGATAGAATCATAGAGTTAAAAGGTATGTTTCAGTCAAAAGGCAAACCTGCCTCTGTTCTTCCAAAGACTCTTCCACAAGTTAATTTTTCAAATTAACTGCTGTGCTGGAAATTAATTTTTAGATAATTAGTTCAGTTATTAGGTTCAGAGCTTGGTTTTCCGACATACTTCACAAACCATATCACGCAACTGTACTGTCAAGGGGGGGGGGGGGAGAGAGGAATATACTGATTTACAGTATTATTTAGGTTGGAATGGACCTCTTGAGATCATCTACACCCTGCTCAAGCAGGGACACCTACAACTGGTTGCAGAGGACCAAGTCTAACTAGGTTTTGAGTATCTTGAAGGATGCAGACTCTATAATCTCTTTGGGCAACCTGTGCCAGTGTTCCACTATCTTCACAGCAAAAAAAGTGTTCTCTGATGTTCAGACTGACTTTCATGTGTTCACTGCCTCTTATCCTGTCACCAGGCACTACTGAGAAGACTCCGGCTCCCTGTTCTTCACTCCCTCCCACCAGGTATTTATACACATGGGTGGACTCCCCAGAGCCTTCTCTTCTCCAGGCTGAACAGTCCCAGCCCTTGCAGCCTCTCCTCATGGGAAGGATGCCCCAGAGCCTTCATCATCTTCATGGACCTGTGCTGGGCTCACTCCAGTAAGTCCATGTCTCTCTTGTACTGGAGAGCCCAGAACTGCACACACCACCGCAGATGTGGCCTCACCTGTGCCAAGGAGAGGGGAAGGATCTCGACCCGCTGGCAACACTCTTCCTAAAGCAGCCCAGGATGCTGTTGGCCGCCTTTGCCACAGGAGTCCATTGCTGGCTCATGGTCGCTTGCTGTCCACCAACACCCCAAGGTCTTCTCTGCAAAACTGCTCTCCAGCCAGCTGGCCCCAGCCTGTCCACAGACGCAGGACTTTGCATCTTCCTGTGTTGAACTTAATGAGATTCCTCTCTGTCCAGCCTGCCAAGGTCCCTCTCAATAGCAGCACAACCCTCTGGCTCATCTCCCACCTCCTCCCAGGTTTTTTGGCATCTACAAACTTGCTAAGGGTGTGCACTCTGCCCCATCGTCCAGGTCATTAACAAAGATGTTGAACAGTGCTGGCCCCAGTATTGACCCCTCAGGAACGCCACTAGTGACTGGCCTCCAGCTGGACCTTGATCACTGATCACAGCCCTCTGGGCCTGGCCATTCAGATGGTTTTTAATCCACCTCACAGCCACTTAGCTAATCCATACTCTGTCAGCTTGTCCATGAGGATGTTATGGAAGGGTCAAAGCAAACAACATCCACTCCTCTCCCCACAAGCACCAAACTAGTCACTTCACTGTAGAGGGCTACCATGCTGCTTAAGCATGACCTCTCCTTTGTAAATCCATGCTGACTCCTCCTGATCACCTTCTTGTCTTTCATGTGTTTTAAAATGCTTTCCAGGGTTAGTTGCTCCACTGCCTTCCCAGGGATTGAGGAGAGGCTGACGAACCTGCAGCTCCCTAGATGTTCCTTCTTGCCCTTCTTGAAGATAGGAGTGACATTTGCTTTCTTCCAGTCATCATGAACCTCTCCCAAACACAATGACCCTTTAAAGACAATAGATGGTAGCCTTGTAATGACATTGGCCAAGCCAACTCCCTCCATGCTCATGGTGCATCCCATCAGGCCCCAGGAAGTTATATAATGTGCAGCTTAAGTGCTGCCTAGCCTGTTCCTCCTCCTCCAAGTGTAAATCTTCCTCCAGACCTTTCCTCTGATCTCAAGACACCTGGGATTCCTGAAGGCTGATGTCACTAGTAAATACTGAGGCAAAGAAAGCGCTGCATAACTCAACCTTTTCTCCACCATAGTAATAAGCAGAGACCATATGTATCCTGACAGGGGCACACTGAGGACTTGTACAGGACTTGTAAGGCAATTCTTCATATAATTATACCAAAATATTCTAAAACTTTTCATTAAGGCATGAAAAAGTTTTTATGCAGTACAAAAAGGACTGTAGTCAGGAGCAAAAGGATGTATCTTAGGAACTTAAAACCCCCAGATAAAAAGACATCATTTAATGGTGTTCCAAGGGAAGTAGTCCTCAAGTTTTTCTATATTCAAGAAAACTGCAAAAGATACTAAAAAACCCAACACTGTATAAAACATTTCTGCATTGAGAGAAAGATGAAATAAATTACTTGTAGGTCTTATTCAGAAGCAATGTTAAACAGAATCAGCACTTTCAGACTAGGCAAGGATTGCCATATTTTCCACAGTCATCTAATCACAATCAGTTCTACTAGTGCACATAAAAGTCAAAGGCCTCATTTTGATTTTCAGATTCCCTTCGTTAATGATATAGGTCTGCAAGCATCATTTACACTTGCACTTGTGTCATTTGAGAGCTTGCAAACAGGTTTTCTGTGGGTGTAAGATTAAATATAACTCTGTAAAGTCAGAGAGCTTTAGCACATTTACACTAATGTGACAAATTGGCTCCATAAGATTTTCACTAGTGTCAATACCAAAGTTAGACTTCTCTTTGTAAAGCAGATACTATAAGAATATCCCAGGAGTATCTAATGAGTTATTAGCTTCTTGCAGGGCTTCTCACTGTATCAGAATCAACAAAACTGCACTAACTTGCATTCATCACTTGTCTTCTTCCAGCATGTACACCTTCAAAATGTTTAACTGCATTAATTACTACCAGCTGTGGCATGCACCTGATGGAAAAACATTCAATCTTACTGCACCCATCCCTCAATAGCAGTGGTTTGAATCTCAAACACAGCTTGTCCATTAAGTTGTACTTATTACACAGACTAGCAAATCAGTATGCTGTTGTGGTGGGTTGATCCTGGCTGGATACTGCTCTATCACTCCCTCTCCTCAGCTGGACAAGGGAGAGAAAATATAACAAAAGGCTCATGGGTCAAGATAAGGACAGGGAGAGATCGTTCACCAATTACCATCATGGGCAAAACAGACTCAACTTGGGGAAATTAGTTGAATTTATTACCAATCAAATCAGAGAAGTACAATGAGAAATAAAACTAAATTTTAAAACACCTTCCCCCGACCCCTCCCTTCTTTCTGGGCTCAACTTCACACCCGATTTCTCTATCTCCTTGCCCTGAGCAGCACCAGAGGATGGGGAATGGGGGTTATGGTCAGGTCATCACACATTGTTTCTGCTGCTCCTTCCTCCTCAAGGGAAGGACTCCTCACTCTCCTTCCATGATCCAGCATGAGGTCCCTCCCATGGGAGACAGTCCTCCACAAACTTCTCCAGGTGGGTCCTTCCCACAGGCTGCAGCTCTGCACAAACTGTTACAGCCTGGATCCCTTCCACGGGGTGCAGTCTTTCAGGAACAGACTGCTCCAGTGTGGGTGCCCCATGGGGTCACAAGTCCTGCCAGGAGCCTGCTCCAGCATGGGTTTCCCACGGGGTCACAGCCTCCTCCAGGTGCATCTCCCTGCTCCAGCGTGGGGTCCTCCCTGGGGTGCAGGTGGAGATCAGCTCCACTGTTATCTTCATGGGTGCAGGGCACAGCTGCCTCACCAGGGGCTGCAGGGGAACCTCTGCTCTGGTGCCTGGAGCATCACCTCCCCTTCTTCACTGACCCTGGTGTCTGCAGAGTTGGTTCTCTCATATATTCTCTCTCTGCTCTCCAGCTGCAGTTACAGAGGGGTTTTCCCCCCCCCCTCCCCTTTCTTAAATATGTTATCACAGAGGCACTACCACCATCACTGATGGGCCAGCAGTGGGTCCATCCTGGAGCCAGCAGGCATTGGCTCTATCGGACATGGGAGAAGGTTCTAGCAGCTTCTCAGAGAAGCCATCTCTGTAACCCCCTGATACCAAAACCTTGCCATGCAAACCCAGCAGAGCTGTGAAAGGAGGAGTAATTCCCATATAAAAAATGGAAATTAGTATAATAGAAATTAAATAGAAAATTTCAGTTTACTTCAACCTAAATTTTGAAACAAACAAAAACTCAAATACATTTACTTTGAACCTCTCTGTATCATCATCATCATCATCTATGCACTTCTCAAATTTCCAAATGCACTGTTTTTCACAGATCAGCAACTTTAAGCTTAACTATAAGGTGGCAACACCTTTTTTTATATCCAGCAAGCTCCCATATCTCTTTATATAAGCTTTTGTACTCTTCCAAGAACAGTTCAAATAAAACAAAATAGAAAATACTGTTCTCAACATTTACCACCATACCATTACACAATGTAAGCGAAAGGAGGGGAAAAAAAAGGGTTGGAAAAGCAGTGGTAGAATGAATTCAGGTCATTGTTTGAGCCCCGGCCTCCACCTTACTGTAGACTTATTTACGCTTTGCTCTTGGTAGCCCTGTGACTGATCATTGCAAAGAAAGAACAGATAGAAAGCCTCAAACACACTGACATCCCATACATCCATTGTAATGTGAGCACCTGGATACCAAAGTTCCAGTGACTTTCAAAGAGACAGGCTCCCTGCTGTTCAATGTTTGATTTTTTTTAAAAAGTGACTGAACGAGCTCAGAAACAAAGCAGAGCTTAAATGGAGAATTTAGAAAGCAAAACTTATTACAGCCCTTACATCTCAATTTCATCCTGAAAAGGTCTTCTAAAGGTAGCAAAATAGATGGTTCAGCTCAGCTGATTTTCTTCATTCACTCTGAATATTTCATAGAAGCTGTCTCTTCTACTGCACTTGTTAGTAGCTTTTGTTTTAATTGCTGTGAAAGTTTTTGTCATAGCATTAATATGCAAAAAGTCTACCACCTCAAGGGGGAACCCACCCCACCCCCTAAAACCCCAAAACACACAGATAGTCACACTTTTCCAAGCAATCATTTTACGTGAGATATGACAATGATGAACCAAAATTAAAGTTAATAACTTTTAAAATGTCAAAGCAAGTAGCAGAAGATGACAATCAAATGAGAAGGATTGTACAATTAAAACGTGAGAACACTAACTTATACACAACAGCACTACAGAAAGCAAAAATATCCCTTTCTTTTTGTTTTGCTACTGTAATCTACACACATATCCAATTGGCAAGACAGTTAGTTTCTCCTTCATGCAACTGAATGAAGGAAAAATGGCATAATAGGCAGATTTTCTACTTACCTTCAACTGTGTATACCAAGAAAAATAATCCAGACATATCTGGACAGGTAAGTAACTGCTGCACCTGGATTTGGAGTGTGAGAGAGTGGGCTAAAAGCTTTTACATAATCCTGGCTACATCAATCATCATAGATATGTCAAACCATAGAATATTTGGTTAAAAAAGCTTGCATCAGTAAAGAATGTCTACAGAGTGTTGAGAAATTAATTTCTTAACAAACATATTATTTGTGTTTGGTAATTCAGTTCTCCAAAGAAAATAAAATTCTTCAAACTAGGTCTGTCAATGATTAAAGCATCTATTTTTTTTTTGTGTATGGATCATTTATATACATATTGTGGTTTGTTATTTGGAGTTTTTTAACCAAATATGCTAAATACACTGGACATTCAGAAAATCTCTCCAGCTAGGGACAAGTGTAAGGATCAAAGTGTTACAATGTGAGCAATCTGTCTATCACACAAGATTAATTGGATACAGTAATAACAGCCATCTACTGAACCAAGTAATAGTGAGGTCTCTTCAGAAGATTCTTCCTTCACTGTGAAGCAAACAAGCAAAGTAGAAATGCATCTTGATACTACTACTTCATGAATAGAGACAGGCTGACATAAAGATGATTCAAGCAAAGAAAATAATCACAAAACTTGTATCTTAGGTGACAAATAGGTCTGCAATCTTTTTCCTTCCCAACAAAACCAACCTGCCAGGCATCTAGAGGCAAGCACATTATCCAGATACTCACTATTTTGAGAACTTTATTAATCCTTTTCTGTTCATGTTTTGCAGTAGTATCTCTGGGAATGGAAGTCTTTTTATCCTTAAAGAACAAGCTCAGAAAGTTTCCTTTTCCTACACTGCAGACATGTGACCATATTTTAGGGGTAAACATAACAATATAGCAGTGATGAGGACCAGATAACGTAAGAGATTTAAGAAGAAAAAGGCTTGGTTTGTTGCTTAAAGAACAGCAAGCAGCGCATGTAACATGAAAGAGAGGCCATTTATGTTTATGTTGTAGTATAGCCTGTGTAAGCCTTCAGAAAAATATTAAAAACTAACCACGGAAGTGATTATGTTTAAGAATAAAGAATCAATCACTGACTAAACATGCTTTTAAACAGAGATCTTAATTTGAGTTACCTACAGCATTGTAATCCTGGTACGCACTAAATAATGTTTCTGATCTTTTTCTCTACATGTTCCTATCTTCTTCGTAAGACAATTGCTCTCGCAAATTTCAATTTTCATAAACCTAAGGTAGTCCACTCCGAACATCAGCTGAAAAGCAGCTAATTCCCAAGCACAGATTACACAGGAAAAGATTAAGTACCAGCACTGGTCCACAGATCTTGTGAGCATCTTTCATAAAACAAAAGCTACTGAAGTACAGCACCATTTAATCTGAATCCTAAACCACGAGAGGGCTTTACAGTATTGCATAAATTCAGTAAGAACTGGGAATAAGTATTTTTCATCACTGGTACGATCAGAAAGGAACAGCAACATAAGACTATCAAAAATATACAGAGAAAAGCCCCACGGGCTTGTTCTAAATTGAGGCAAAAAATCTTGAAGGCTAGCATAAATCACAACAGCAAATTTTATGCTAATCTTGAACCATGAGAAATATAGTATCACGTCATAAACAATTTTAACAAAACCTATTCCTAATGCAATAGAGATACTAATGAAGAATGATTTCCTGAAAGATACTCAGTTTTGTTTTGAAAACCTAATTTTTTAGAAGTCAAATGGCTATAAATACAGCACCTGACATTATCCAAAACAAGTTACTCAGAATTTACAAGCTTACAACCCAAACAGTGCATCAGGACAGATTCCCACCATTGGCCAGGCAGGACTTCAGAGATTGTGAGGGGTCTTAATCTCCCTTTGCTTATAACTTTTGGGGGGCTAAAGACAAAAGAATGCCCTGAGCTGCAAGCTGGTGAGGGAGACTAACACAGAGAAAAGTACGACAGAAGGCTATACTCTCTAGACATCCCTCTGTATTAAAAAGGATCCTCTCTAGAGTGAGATCCTTGGGGAGAAACCTGAAGAACTAGGAGCATTTACCTCTATGCCCACAAAGAAGGAAAAGGACAAACACTTTTTGGTGTGGGACTCAGCAGGCGATTTTAGTTGCACACCAGACAGTACAGCACACTGATAAGGAAAGGCATCCTACTCAAACAAACCTTTGCTCCCATTGATAAAGTCTCTAGAGAAACTGCAACAGTTTGTGCAGAGAGGTTGTGCACCTCCACTGTTGGAGGTGTTCAAGACTTGACTGGACATGACTCTGAGCAAGCTGACCTGATTAGCTGCTTTGAACAGAGTGATGAGCTGCAGGACCTCCAGAAGTCCCTTCCAACCTCGAGTACTCTGCGATTCTATAAGGATTCTGTTTGCAAAGCCCGGTAACTGAAAAGTTCGGAAGTAAAAAAACTGAAGTCATTCAGTCAGCTGTAATTCTCTTCTATGTCTCTCCGTATGCTAGCTAAGCAAATTTATGGCAGAAAAATGCTACTGCATTAGTCAATAATGTACCATTCACATATGCAAAGAGGGCACAAAAAGATGGACAACTATGAAGTCAACCTTTACGATCACCTGGTCTTGCAATATTAATCTATATGTAAATCCAGGTCTTCACAGTGCTTTCTTGTATGCAATATCAGATGCCAGCATATTTGTAAGAGGAGAGAAATGGTAAAGACATGTTAATGCAAGCAGTATTAACAATCTTTGCTCAAGGCAACACACTTAAACCATCCCAACTCTTCCTTTCTTGTCCCATCCACTGTACACATTCTCATTGCTGACACACACACACAAACACAAATAATAAAAAAAAAAAAGGACAGGCTCAAGCTTTTCAAAAGAAAAATAAATCTTCATAAATCATACCAGGAAAATGTTCAATTGAAATAAAAACAAAATGAGCCTAGAAGACTGTTGTCTTTTATGCAGCTAACTTCTTCAGGCCAATGGAAAACTCTACTTGAAAAGCTTCTAAGATTTGTTCTCAGCCCAATGAATCATGTGGTCCAACTTTGTGGTCTCTCTACACTATAATGTTTAAGAGTCTTGCCTCTTTCATCTTTTCCTTCCACAACTCCTGAGACAAAGTTTTATAGTTAAATAATTTCACCCCAGCTGTTTCCACATCCAGGGCTTTTCAAATAAAGAATCACTAGAACTCATCATCACAAGCAGGAAACCCTATTTTTTTCTAGCATGACCAGATGGAACAGCTGAAGCCAGTTTGGATGATGCTTCACGAAGCAAGGTAAGCAATTCCAACCTGAGACAAATACTCCTTTTAGAAGAGTTCAGCCCAACTTACTAATGTCTAGCTAAGTTATTGACATTCTTAATGAGATGGGTAAGCTTACTAATGGGCAGTATTGCCAAACCCACATATAAAAACATACTGAGAAATAAAACTGACAGCACAAAGCAAATCAATTGGCACACAATAAATCAATTAGTGCACAAGTCTGAAATAAAATTAACATTGGCTTCAGAGTTCATTTTACAGAGGGCACAGGTTTTATAATGAACAGAGTAAGCAATCAGTCCATTTTAACTCAATTTTTAAGCCTTAATGAAAGGGAACCCAAATTCTTTATATTCCAGTAATTCACTTCCACTGAATTTCACTAGGATTTATGGAATGCTACATGAATCAGATCTTCATGTTTATTCAAATTAGATGTAATTTTTTATTAATGCTTCATATTTTTTATTTTAAGCAGACTATTACTCTCAAATATATATAGATAGCAGCTGGAATATATGCATTTTAGAGGTGGAAATGACTCAAGAAAATACAATGGCTTTGGCTGGAGCTAAATTTTTATTAATTATTTGCATAAACCGTTTTACTAGAGATTCTTTATTGATATATTAACTATTCCAGAAAGCTAGCGAAACAATAAAATCGATATTAGCTAGATTATCTTAGTCATTGCCAGTGATGCTGTAGCAGGCTTAGGGTCATTTAATTCTACTCTTAGTGTAATTGTACATTTAATCCTTAAATACACCTCCCCTTGATTATCCTCAAATATACATTCCATTGATAACCTCTGATTTCATTTTTTAGATGGTCTGCTAGTGAATGGATTAACTAGTACCATCTTTGCCTAGAGATTAATTTATGTATCTAAATCATTACAGGCCATTTACTGTGCTCTTCGGCCCAAAAAGTACTTAATCATGCAGAAGGCAAAACGCAGAGCACATTCAGAAATCCTGTAAAGTCTGTACTAAACAGTGAAAAGAGATTCTCTGTAATACTGCAAATGTTACTTTCCCACCCTGATCTGTTCTCTTTCCATTACTGCACTTGGGGCTAGCACTGTATACTCATGGCGAGGCTCATCTCCCTACATCAATTACACAGATTTATGTCAAGTACAAAAAGGAACTAGGAAACACTAGGAACAATTTACACTCACTAGGAAGAATTTACACTAGGAAAGAATCCACAGTCTGTTGAGACACAGATATATAAAGAAAAGGTAATACTAAGTTAGAAATAATTTCTTGTACACAGCTTAGTCTCTAAAATTGCAGGAGCACTTTTAAAATTATTCCTTAGCATCTCTAACACATTCTGTAATTGCTCTAAAGGCTATTACATCCTCTGTAAAGGATGAAGTATCATCATACTATGATGTATACTAACCTACAGATAGAAGATAACTTCAGCTTGAAAATAACTATCACCTAAGTGGTTGGACAAAAACACGTAATATTTTAAAATTAATAACTAAACAATTCAGTACCTCCTGTAAATAGCACAGTTGAAAACATCAAGGTTCAGATCATCTAGGGGACCAAAATATCTTTAATAACCTGGACTTGACTGCCCTTGCAATCACTGTCACAATTAAAACCTGGTTTAGCAGTTAGATAATCAGAGCTAAAGTCTCAATCCCACAGAGCTAAAACTTCAATCCTATTAAAAAGAGACTTCAACATGGAGCATGTGTACTGTTTCTCATGCACACAAACAGAGGAAAGTCAGGGACAAAAAAGCAGAGACAGCATAGACATCAGATCCACAGGATGTAAAGAATCAGCTGGCATGGCATTTGAAGGCATTAAAAAAAAAAAAAAATCACATGAGGAGAGCTAAATCACAGATGTAGCTACTGCATGAGTTTTGTAATAATTCTTAACTACACTGTTAGATCAAAACAAAATGATTCCTCCCCTCTCAGGTCCTGTATAAGAACAGCCTGTTTCCCATTTATATTTGGCTTCCAGGGGAAGCATTTGGCCTGCAGTTATATTTTGCAGTTCAGAAGGGGAGTTCTGACACCCAAAATGACAAGGAGTTGAACTGGAACAGATGCTCACGCATAGAAGTGATTCTCACCTTTATCCTACTTAGGCACCAAGCTTATTGCAACTGAATTTACTGTGAGACTCAATATATTAAAACTAATCAATTTCAGCCCTTCTTGAAAGGAATTTCAAAATTATAAACTCTTAAATGAAGGAAACAGCATCCCGTTTACTGCAGACTGGACACAGACCAAGTTCAAATCACAGCTCTGAAGAGTGTACCCTGACATACTCCATACCACATTTGTCCTGTTCTGCTTTGAGGGAAAAACCCTAAACTACCTTGAAATTGTAACATAGTTTACACCAAAAAGTCTGAAGTGGTTTACTAGGGGATGAACAAATGCGGTTTACATTAACTCACATCAGATGGAGAATAGTTCTGTTCAGCTCAGCCCTTATCCCTGCTGCCACCTGACTGAAGTTCCAGGTGGACAGACCAAAAAAACCCAAAAAAAGGTAACTAACTAAAAAAAAAAAAAAAAAAAAAAAAAAAAAAAAAAAACAGAAGTGCTTGATCCAGCATTTCACTGTCAGTGGTTACTTCATTCAGTGAAGATAACAGGCTTTAACTTCATGCTGTGCTGTATCACAACCCTGAAAGAAAAAACTTATCTGGGAAGATGAAACAGCAACATCAAGAAAGGACATGTTAAATTGGCAAGCAATACACTAGAAAATAATATCTGCCACAAAATCTTGTATTTTCTGAACTAGTTTAAACAATTACCTCAAATGATACCCTTGCATTTGGAAGCAAAAAACACCCTAAATGACAAAAGCAAGTAAACACCCACACATTACCTACAGAGAAGACTATTTAGCTGCTACATTATTTCACCAGGGAAGAAACTCTGCATTCCTGAAACCCTGACAGTGCAACAGACCAAAAAAAAAAAAAAAAAAGGGTTTACTGTAGTTATCTACAGCATCAAAACTCAACTCCAGAACTTACTATATATCCCTCAAGAATGCTTAAGTATTCAGAAAACTGCATCAGATGAGCCTTTTTATTCCAGAGAATTATAAAGATCCATGCTTCTTATAAACGTATAAAAACACGACAGAAGACAAGTCATTGGTTTGTTAATGATGTTGCTTAATGCACTGCCGCAAAGTGTCTACATGCTGTGCTGAGAATTAACACAGCTATCACTAAACACATTCAGCCACTTGGTCATGTTGCCAGGAGACTGCTGCCACCGGCAGCCTGCTGGATGGGAAAGATTCCTCAGCAGTCATCCCCCACCCCCCGCATTGAAAAACACCTTTGTTTTCTTTTTAAAATCACTGCCGATCCACATACCTAAAAGTATCTTCTACAATTTCATGATATAAGCAGCTGAGTTGGTTGTTCCTCAAGGGTAGTAATTTAATGGCTTTTTCTATTTCAGACTACAGGTCAATTCACAATTTGTTTGGTCAGTACATCTACTATATTATGGTGAGCGTTAGCCAAAAAGCTCTCTCCCGTTCCTTTGGGGTACAGCTTCTGACTAAGAGCTAGAGGCTACATCATAAAATGTACAGATTTTTTCAAAATAAAAATCTAGGCCCAGCCAAAGAAGAAATTGGAATTAACTTTGACAGCACTGATAAAGAAACCAGCACTCTCCTAAATTCTGTAAAAGCAAGGTTGACTTCTTCTGACAGGTATATTTTGAAAGCTGAGCCCCATTAACAGCCTACTAACTTCTTCAGAAATGAGGCTCATCCAGTGCCTAGTTTGGGGTTTCTTAAAAAAAAAAAAAAAAATCATTAAGAGAAATAAGCTTCATTTGAATGACACTTGTGGACTCCTCTTTTCTTCTACACCTAAAAGAAGCTACCATAAAAATTAAAAATGAAATCAGGGTCTTTAATGTCAAGAATTTGTCAAACAATGACATCTAGATGCATTTTCTCATTCTCTGCTGCTGTCAACACCGTTATTAACAACAATGTATCTGGACTATGAAACAAGTGGAGTGTGATGATTTGCAGCTGCTTTCATATATAATTACACATACTAAGTCCTTAGCACAGTCAGTGCTTTTATGCCTTTGAAAATGAACTGGCTACTCAGCGCCAAACCTAGGCTCCTGCCTTGGACAAACAACAGATCAGAATATATTTTAAAATATGCTTAAATCCTCTACACAGAACTGCTGAAGTGTGTTAAGTCAAACACTTCTGACAACTTTGGGGGTGTCAGACATCATCTCCTGGTTGACTACCTGTCTCAGATAACTTACCCTGTTAAGGGTGTTATGTTGCTCAAAAGAACATAACCAATCTACAAACTTCCACTTCCTGCTTCTGCCAAAACCACCATCTTTTTTTTTTTTTTTTTTTTTTTAGTCCCCTTTATTCTCTTTTTAAGAGCTAGTGTCCCAGGGTCTCCAAATGCAGGCTGCTGCTTTCAGGAAGACTGCCCACAAAGCACCAAGGATTCTGTACTACAGTCTTATCCACCTCTTCACAGGTACTCTCCCTTCTAATAAATCATGAGTTCCACAAGCAAAGCAGTCCAAGTCATACACACAACTTAGTATCTCTCATCAGCGAGAGAAGGGGAGGAGACTAGACTTCAAAAAAAATGTCATTTAAAACAAGTTTTAAGTGGCTCAAACTCAACTGCAAAATGATACCCTGAGAGGACTTAATCAGCTGCTGCTCCTCATGTTCTTGCTGCACAGCCTATGCTTCCACATCCCATTTGACTTTACCAGGTGGTCAGGAACAAAAACATCTAAAAAAACCCTAATGAAACAAATTGCAGTGTATCAGAGAGTAAAGCAGTAACTCCCAAAACAATATTCTTAAACAGCCTCTTGTCTTAAAAACACACTGTAAGAACTGCAGTTGACTTATCTGAAAGAAATTGCACAACTTCCTAATAAAAAGCAATTACTGGTAATTTAAACATTGTAATTAATGGACACTAAGAGTAAAGGAATTTGAAATTACTTTCTAAGGACAGATCTTGAAGAGGACCAAAGTAACATATAGCATAAAAAAAAAAATCTTCATCCTTGGATTTTTGAACTAAATTCAAGACACTACAAAAGAACTGGAAGGATTTTTTGAACTAAATTCAAGATACTACAAAAGAACTGGAAAAACAAACAGCTTTATTGAAGTCCCCAGCCATTACACATTTTGTTAAAGGTGATATAATTGAATTTAAGCCATTCCAATTGCCAAAGAGCATTCACTAGTAGAAAAAGGTTTCTTCAGCTCTCCCAAACACTTCTTCCCTGTTCTCCAGGTCTCACGTGCTCCAAGGTGCCCTACAATCTGTGGGGTCTCAGAGTGAAGTGTTTTCCTGTTGGGCAGCACTGGTAACCGAAGCAGACAGTAGAAGCTGGAGAAGTGTAGCATGGTGAGAGACTTTCAATGCATGAGATGCCTGATACGCAGCCGTGAGCCTCCTCAAAGAGTCGATGCTTCAGAACTGCCCTTTACCAAGTAAATGCCACAAAAGCACAAATCAACAGGCTGGTGCAGGATGATGTGGACAAGTTCTGCCCATTAACACTTAACAAGAAAAGGGGTCAGAAAAGAGTATAGTGTTCCAACTCAAGTAATAGTCAGCTATACTCAAGAGACACCCAAAAGCAAACAGCAACATAGAAGAACAAGTATCAAACAAATGTGGTCCTACTGTCTTCTGTCTATCGCAAACCAACATACGAAACAGCTTTTTCTGTCACCAAAAGACAGAAATCTATACTGACAGTCTGTTAATTGCTTTGATGACTAGAAAAGAGACTACATTTATCATAGTCCACTGTCCAAAGTACCTGAGAAGCAAAAGCACACAGCAATATCGTCAACGTATTTTTCTAGTTTTTAGAGTGCACTTTTGCATGAAACTTAGCATTTTCACAACTAATTTCAAAACAAAGAAGATACTATAAAGAAAAAAGTACAATAAAGTTAACTAATAAAGGCATCCACCATCATACATGGTTTGCATCAAACCAACGTGAAGTCTCAGATACAACAGAAATGGCCTACAGAGACTTAGTGGACTTACCTCTGTATTTGGTTGCAGTGCCTGTCCGTCCTGGGCTGCCGATGGAACTATTGCCCACGTAATGTTGGCACTAGCAGACGACAAGGAGCTGAGGGCACCGTTTTTCAGTTGGTCTGTGGAGTGCGACTTGGGGCCAGGCCATCCCAGGATACCTTCTGAAGCAGAAAATGGGTGTCAACAGATTACAGATTTCTTCCATTCATCTCATCATTCACTAATATAAATGAACTGCTACTTTTCTGCATCCAGACAGTTTAACTTTAATAACAAAAATACTCTATGCCAATTTATCTGTAATAAATCTTTTTCTTAAAAAGTCAATGAAAGAAGATTTTTAAATGTTACTCCTACCACCAGAGAGAATTATACATAAAAATTGTACAATCTGGCAACACTTTGGTAATTAAACAAGTATTCTCTGTCCACTATTTTCATAGTTATTAAGTTATCCGAGTAAACTCTCCATTTCTTCTGTCTAAAATCAGAGTTTTAAGCTTAGCAGCTGTATTTTATTTCTGTCTGTACTATTAAAAATTCTTTCTAGATTAAGTGCTTTACTGGTCCCAAGACCACAGTTTAGAAGTAATCTCATTAGAAAGATACACATTAAATATAAATCAAGCAGAACTAGCCACCAGAACAACCCTTATTTCTGGGATGAGCCAGTATTTAAGAATGCCAAGACAGAAAGATCAGCTAAGGCAGCTGCACCGTTGTTCCTCCCTTACTGCTCTAAAGTAGTATCAACATTCAAATCAGTAGCCCTCAGCATAGGGCCTAAAGTTCAGCCATTAATTACACACTGCTATAAAATGCAGAGATATGGATAAGAAAATCATAGCTCTTCAGTCATTACCATAATATGTATATGAAAATACAATTAGTGCCACAGGGAGGATCTCCTCCTCTCATCACTAACAACTTTTCTAAGATGACCCATATCAACACAAAGTACATTAAAGAACGTGCAATTTATCCTCTCCGTATCACCAGGGGTTACCAGAAGTTGCCTCCTAATAAAAGTAAAAGGTTTGATCTGGTGAGGTAATGCTGTGTACTATTATATTAGCACTTGTATTATTAAAAAAAGTGGGCCATGAATCCTATAGCTGACCTCTTACCAAATTGTAAAGATAAAATCATTACAGAACATTCTGTTCATCTAAAATGGCACTAAGTTATGACAACATGACAAAACTTCACGTCTAATTGCTTAGCCTAATTTTGTGGCACTATCTTTTGCTAAAGAAAGTATAAGCAAATAGTTAAGCATAAAATTATTTTCAAAGATCTAAGTAACCAACATAGAAAAAAATCCAAGTGTTTTGTTTTGTTTGGGTTTTTTTAAATAACGTATATTTCACACAAGGAGTCAAATTTCCCATTGCCAAAAGGAAGAACATCTTTGTGACTCTGCCATCAGACCACACACTACAAAGCTTTTTGGGTTTCAAAACTTTTTGAGGTCTACGCCAGCTGATATTGTAAGTCCTGATCGAGTTATGTGAACCATGTAAGAGAAGATGCAAGTATCAAACAAAGGGTCATTTCCTTGGATTGGCTCTACACACTGGTCCTACACATCAGGAAGCCAACATCTGCCCCCCTTCCAAAGACTGAGTTAAATCACACACAGTGTTGTCATACATAGCAAGGGATGAAGAACACAGTGACTGTAGTCATAGTATCTCTTTGCTTGCTCCTCAGGTCTTGAGCAATTTGCTGCTAGGAACAAACAATAAACCCAGATCCTCAAAACAAGCTCTGACTCAGAGAATAATCTGAAGATGGTTTTGGTAGATGCAAAATGGACTCACACTGCACGGAAGGAAAGAAGCATATAATCAACATGAACAATAAACCAAATTGGAAAATTTCCTTGGAGGGAGTTCACATGTCTGGAAAAAAATTTTTACTCTTCTTGATGTTAATTGGTATAGATTTCAAAGAGGAAAATAAAAAGCAAGAAGTTAAAATAAACTTGTTTCACTGTTGAATAGCCACAAAGAGTTTTAGGGAGTGTGGCTATGCTTTTTGCTCTTCATTACTCTGCAATAACAAATCTCAACCTATTTTTCTCTTTCCCCCTGTCAACTAACTGAATATTGGATTATTGCTGCTATTTTCCTATTACAAAAAGAATTTTAAAAAAAATTGAACTGACTTCTCTTTGTGCAAATCTTTGAAAATAAGTCATCTGACCATCACCTTGGGCTATCCATTTTCTCTCTGCACACACAATCTATCTGGCCTTCGTGGTAAACAATAATTTTCTTTTTTTTTTTTTAAATCTAATTTCTATAAATATGCACAAGAAAAAGCTCCCAATCAAATAAACACCTTGCTTCAGGGGAAATTTTTAAGTGTGAACACTTACTTCACCATCACTTAGATATTTTTAGAAACACTATAATAATTCTCATCTTCAGTACAAGCACACTGTAAAAAGACTATTTACTTAATCTTTCTCCACACATTTTAGAGACTCACAGAAATAGAAACTGTTAGAACTATGCAAGCATGTTTTTCTACCTATCCCAAGGGCAATGCTACCCTCACAAAACAACAAATCTATCCTGCTTAATCAATTTTTAAACAGATCTGAACAAGACATTAAGACTTAGCCAATACCAACAGGATGCCAAGACTTAAGGTCCAAAAGGAGAAAGCACATCTATTTCCTCAACACCTCTGCATATGAGAAAAATTGTTTTGTTAAATTCTGCCTGTCTGGAACTTAACTACTTTGCAGAAGAGACATGAAATAAAAGATATTAGTCATACGTCACAGAAACCTAAATAAATAAAAAGTCAGCTCACTGAAGAAGCTTGAAAAAATTCCATGCCTAGTTTCAAAGTGCCATCAGGGAACCTTTGATGATCTTTAATCTACAAATCTTACTCTGAGATATCAACATTCTCATATCATCCCAAGGGAGTTGCCATATGCCTAGTAATGCAGCCTACTTTTCATGCAAAAGCAAAGTATGAAGAGAGAACTCGTCAGAAATAATCTTAAAATCAACTAACATCAGAACAGAATCTCTATACAGAAGGTGAAAGGACACAACAACACGGATTCTACTTACTCACGTTATCAGTTGTACATCCAAAACGTTCTCATCTGCACTAACAGAAATTACTCTTACCACAATATAATACAGTTAGCTTTTCTGTTACATATGAAATTATTTTATTGGAATTTACTCTCTACAGACTAAGCTGCCATCTGTAAATTACCTGATCCACTCTAATGGAGTTGCCATCTTTGCCACTTTAGGGCAGTCAAAATTTGCTATCACTAGTTCAATTCCTGTTCTTTTAAAGACTTCAAGGAAACAAACAAAAAAAACCCACAAAAAACCAAAACCTGAATATATTAGAAGTTTACTTTCAGAGTTGGATAAGAATAGGAAGAAAGCCTATTTTTAAGCCGGAGTTTTTCTCTGTTCTCAATCACAGCCAAAGACAGCTGACAGAAAGGTAAATTCAATATTTATTTTGGTACATTTCATAATTCTAAGGAAATTGTCCAGAAAGGCAGTCACAAATGATATAAAAGCATTCACAGCTATACAGCTACTCTACTATTTGCTTCAAGACTATATAAAGTACTACATTTATGAAAACAAAACATCTGTTTCTGCAGTAAACAATGCAAAAATTAGGAAAGACATACCAAATACACAACTAGTAAAATCAGCCAGGTTTCTTCTATCTCCATGGTGTTGTTTCTATGGTTCCAGAAGTAAAAACCCAAGCCCAATTCTTCTGGAAATTCAGTGCATGTGTACACACAAAATGAGCGCTCTTACAGAACATACCAAAAAATTAGCTGCTTTCCCTCTTCTCAACAGCAGTTGAACGTGCAGCAGACAAACCCACAAAGGCACAGGAGAATGCTTCTACATAAGGAGAGTACAGCATTCAGACACAACCTACTCTCCTTGACCTATAGCAATATGATAGTTCACAAAACCCCATCTATTATATTTCAGATAGCACAACAGGCTATATCCCTCACAAAGGCCCTCAGGAGAAACGTGCTTCCCTTTCACAGGTGCACACAGCAGAAGGGAGGGAAATTCCTCACAAAGAGAGGGCTTATCAGAGATTTTTCAGTTAAGCAAGGAGGATAATTTTATTTTGTTGGTTCTGATTTTCTAGGTACCTGATACACCTTCAAACTACGTTTCTGCATGGTAACTGATGCATGAAACATGCCTAACACTTACCTCAAGTCTATACCAAAAACCTTTCTATTTTCAAGTCATCTGGTCTTGGTTTATAAACTAAAAAAAATCCTTATGTTTTTTCCTGGCACAACTGTAAACTAACATCTATTGATAAAACTTCTACAATATACTGTAACTACAGTCTTAACAAATACCGCCAACAGTAGGCCTCAAGAAGAGACCAAGATTAGATCAGGATTCCTTCCCCTACCAGGTATGGCTGCAACAATTTCATCTCTGTGGAATCCTACAGCAGGCTGAACTAACAATAGCAAGTCACAGCTGCACATCTACTTTTCAGATTAGAAAAACAATGTTGTATTTGGTAACGCTGTGCAGGGACTATAAAATAACATTACCTTCCAAAGAGAGAAAAACATATAAGGAATAATGTATTAGCATTTAGATAGAACAGCAAATTATTGTGCACAAAAGCAAGTCCAGTGACAATGCATTTAACATAGACCTGACTGGCCATGCTGAATTTACTGAATTACACCAGTAACAAAGATTATGTTCTTCCCTGTCTTCTTTCCTCACCTTTCTGTACCCACAGGCATTAGGGCACAGGGGAGTGTAAAACAAGAAAGAGGACTCTGCTCATTTTTGTCTCCTCCTGCCATCAGCTGCAGGAGATGCAAAGTTGTCATTTATCACCAAATTGAAAGGATCTAGATTTTCCTTTTTTGTCCATTTATTTTCTCCAAAAAGGTGGCAACAGAGAACTACTAAAACAAAGTTCAAGTACACACGCACACACCACACCACACACCCCCACACACCCCCCAACGCCAGATTAACCTTCAATCCATTTGCTGCCATGGGACCCAAAATAAGCAGCATTTGCACATTCAAATGAACTTCAGAAAATCCACAGTGAGGATGGGTTTGGCCTTTGATTTTAAGAAAATCCTCAGAAAAAAAGAAACATTCTGTGTTACACTTTGGAAAAGCGGGCAAGTGAGAAACAGAAAAATACAGGAGGGAATTCCTATCAGGGAGATGGTTTATTCAGTAAATGAATGGCTAATGTGAAATGCAGACTAAAAGAACAGATTTATCTGTACAGACTTTTACTACAAGGCAGAATTCTGTCTGCCAAAACAACTAAAAAAACAGACTTAAACCACAACATAAACTGGTAAAGCTACTTTAAAACAAACATTTAAGTTTGTTCTGCAGTTTGGGAGGGAAGGACATTAACCACTGCAGTCAGTCAGCTCTAGAGATACTCTTCTGCCAAAGGATAAACAGACCCAAAAAAATACCATTAGAAGTTTGAAGTGAAGACAAAAGTTTCTTCTCCACATTTTAAAAGGTAGCTGTTTCCAACCAGCATGCTAAATGAACTCAAAGTTTTAAAAAGGCATTTAATGATGATTAGCAAATACTTTACCTGTAACTAAGTGGTGACATTCTTGGCCAGTAAGAAAATCCTTGACATTTTTCTCCCTCCTACAAAAAAAGCAAATTTCCCAAACCCAAAGAAGCTTGTATAGACGCAGTCCCTCATCCTCAACTCACGTGACATGTAGCCAACACTTTCAGCTAATAATATCCTTCTCCAGCTCATTTTTCAATGAAAGAAAAAAAAAAATTACAGATTTAGCCAGTGATCAACACCCATACCTCTAATAACAACAGCTAGAAATTAATTTGACATTATTTTACTCAAAAGTAGAAACACAGACAGGATTTTGCTTCACTGACTATTCTTGATGCATTTCCAAAATCAAGCACTAACAAAAAAGACAATCACAAACCCCCTTCCTTGAAGCTTTAGAATGAAAATAAAACATGTACTGACTACCCTTCAAGACAAGATTGAAGACCTCATTTTAATCTTCACGTCTGCTTGTAGGCTTGAAGTTGAAGACTGACAACTCATGAGAAACATGACAATGAAGAGGAAAAATCATGTCATCTTTAAACTATGCCCTGAAAATATTTAAAGTCAAGACCTACAGAATCCTAGATTCTTAATCCTACATGTAGGATAAGAGTTCACTAAACTGAATGGCAAGCTGCCTTCCTTCTACTCACACTACAGGAACACAAAGCAACAAAAATATTTACATGTAAAGAGATTTTTTTCTGTTTAAAACAATAAAGGTCTGTAAATCTGTTTAAAATAGCTACTATTTAATTATAATCTTTATGAGTGTATTCTATAAGTAGTAGGTGAGGAAGTCAGATACTTTTAAGTCCTTGCTTTAGAAGCAGTAAGATTGCAAGGCCTACAGTGCACAGAGAAGTCAGCAATTCTTGCATAATCAGTCATAAAAACTTCAAGGACACAAGCAGAGCAAAGGTACAGAGAAATCGGAGAAAGTATCTACTTTCCAGGCAGCTCTCTCTCTTTATGGCATAACAGTGAGAGCTTTTGATGTTAAAGGAAGGTAAATTCAAGGGTAAGTTCAAATCACCAAAGCTAAACCACTGATTACTTCTCAGACTCCACATGAGCAGGACTGTGCTGCTTTGTTGGACTGAACTGCTTTCACACACGAAGTCAGAAGCCAGAAAATAATTCCTGTTTTAGTCCCTTCTCTACAAAATTCTGTGAATCCTGCCCCACAATGCCCACTAGTATCTTGGACCCTATGTAACGGTTAATGATACAGCTGGGATGGAAACGCTTGGCAATGAACTGAACAGGGTCATCACATCTTATGGGAAAGGTATTTGAGACTTCCCATCAGAGGAACATGACTTTTAGACTAGTAAGAGTAATTTTTACCTGACAACATCAACAGGTGACAGTAAAGGTCATCTTTTGGTTGCACCTTCTAGGTATGAAATTAAAAAAATGCACCTGGAGCACACAGAATCAAAATTACATATATTATCTCTCAGAAATATAGTTTGCTAGAAGAATACTTAAAGGTGTTAGTCTGATTACGTATGAGTTTATGTAGCTTTGATGGCTCTGAAACTCTACTGACTCAGCAGAAATGTTAAGTCTATCAAAGTACGCCTGGACAAAATTGTGTGTAGGAAAATCAGTAATCAAGACTTGTAGGCCAGGTTCTTTCAGGCAACTGTGTTGCATAACACAGCCCAGGGAAAATAAAACAAAATTCATTTCACAGACTCTTTCAGTCAGGGAGAAGGGACTAAATATTTTTTTTTTTTTTTTTTTTTTTTTTTTTTTTTTTTTTTTAATTACATACTAAAGAATAAGCACACATACACACTAAAGAATTAACTGTTTGCATTCAAGTTCTCACTGTTACACCAAAGATGCTGGTGTGAACCAGTGCTACAGAATTTTGATCCCTGAAAGGATTCTCATAGAAGTTCAAAGTCTTAGGAAGAACAAACAGAAACAGTTATTAAATTTTATTAAGTACTTTACAGCCATGGCTTTCTGCTTTTTTTCAAAAAATATGCAATTCCCTTTCAGCAATTATTAATGTTATGCTTGCTTTCCTCCATTCTTGAGCACAGATCCTCAAAAATCATTATCAAGTCAAAATACAGACACTGATTTAACAGAAGATCATTTGGACACAGATTCAAGGACATGTACAACTCAAGTCATCTATCTCTGACAGTTCACTTAGATCACATGGACATGAAAAGCAACCTTCAGGGA
This sequence comes from Athene cunicularia, assembly GCF_003259725.1. Lineage (NCBI taxonomy): Eukaryota > Metazoa > Chordata > Aves > Strigiformes > Strigidae > Athene > Athene cunicularia. The sequence goes on along the minus strand of NW_020799095.1, from coordinate 8,618,343 downwards.
CTTTGAAACTAGAAAGTGACTTTTCTTTGAAGGATGCTTTTCATCTTTGCTCCAAACCATTCTCCTGAAATGAAATTATATTAAAGAACTCAATTAAATGCACTTCTTCATTACTATTTAGATATGTGCAAGGTTTTCTGCATTCTCTACAAGAAAACCAGAATACAGAAAGTTAAAAAAATTTTTTTTTCATTTATGTTTCTTTATGAAGTATCTCAGAAACTGGATGTGGTAAAGTCATGATATACCATAGTATAGGTGTCAAAGTTTTTATCGTTTTTTTTTTTTCCAATAAGCCTTTTTACTTTTTACACAATTTGCCTACTCTGAGCTGACCCTCTCACATTTCTATTCTTCCCACAATGGGAATTCTTCAGAGAGCTTCCTATCTAGCTGCCTCAGCAGCCCGGAGGACACATCCTGCCCTGCAGTAAATCTACTGTAAGGACAAGCTGGGAGGGATGTTGTTGAAGCACTTGAAAAAAACATAGAAAGCCACCCCATATCCAGAGTTCTGCTGCTGATACTCCTCTTACATCAAATCCTGCTCCTATTCTTAGACTAGGCAGTGCAGTTTGTGTATGCAAAAACAGTGACGACCCTTTCAGAAAGCTAAAGGTCCAACTTCTGACATTACAGAGACGTAGAACTGGGTGAACTGAAAAAATTGAGCTACGTGGGACCGAGAGGTTCATACCTGCAGAGCTCAATGCAGGAACACAGTGTTTGACATTTTAGGCTCATAAGAATTGCCACAGATTGTTTTTTTAAATAGCAGTGTGGAGAACTCTCTCTAGATTTAAAGACAACCACTGACTGGAATAAATCAGACTCAGCAGCATCCTTCCATGTAGAAAACTAGAAATATGTTTTTCACTGTAGCATTGCATATTACATGCATTTTTTATCAAACAAATCTGTATTGTGATTTCAATCTCAAAAAAAAGAAAAAAAAAAGCAAAACCCAGCAGGTTCTGCACTGTCATAAAAAACATAGGCTTATCTACCTGTTCTCCACGCTCTCCCTTTCTCTTTGTCTTGCTGTCTTGAGAACCTGATTTCCCTAAGACGACTTAGGACAACATCTTTTCATCCTCTCTTCTGATTTCAATAGATTTTGTATCTTTTCTTAAGCAAAGGAAAAAAAAATTGTACTTGAGGCTGTTGAACCTTACAAGCTGCTCCCTCCAACTTGCCTCTCTGAGAAATGGTTAATTTTGCCTGCTTCAGTATTAAATAAAAAAGTATTAAATAAAAAACCCCAAGGCACATAAAATAATACCCAAGAGAGCCTGTGCTCACCTGATGACAGTGTCCTGTTATGATGCTGGCCCACTTGATGCATGCTTTGCTGTAATAGAGTCAGGCATTCTCCAAGGCAGCTCAGGGTGGCAGCAGAGGTAGCTTTTAAAAGCAGCAAGTCCTGATCCAAGGCAGAAAGGGGCCCAGAACTTGGGAGAGCTTCAATGGCTTGTACAAGATTCTTCTGTTGTCCCTCAACCTGGCTCATCATCTGTAGAGGTTCAAAAACATCTGCTGTCATATAAAATATCACTATGTAGCCGTTAAATTCTTATGGATTGATATAGTGACTAAATGTGAAGAACTACCACAAATGGATGTTAATGTTCTGATCCATATACTTACCTACAAAAACGAAGGGCTTGAGACTACCAAAGGCCTGTAAAAATGTCAAGACTATGTTAGAGAAAATAGTCTCTTAAAAAGGTAGGTTTCACAGTAGGTTTAACAGCGTGACTCATACTTTCTGAAAGTCTTCGTAAAGAAAAGTATGAAAACTCTACTTCCTTCTCCATTACTAATTTAGGCTTAGATTGTCTTTCCTTTACATGGGATCTGAGACACCCAAGAAAGCTACACTGTCCCTCCTCCTTATTTCCTACATAAAATATCTAATCACAGTTTAAGAACGAACATTTCTCATTTCTCAAGCATCAGTAAGGAATTGTTTTTAGGAAACAAGGTAACTTGTAAGTTTATGGACATTAGAATAGGATGCAACTTAAGAGTACTTATTTACTGTCAAATATGAAAGCAGCTGTCAAGGAGAAAGTTAATCTGTTTCTAGATCTGGACCATCCAGATGAAGACAAAATGCATGCTTGTATAGCAGATAAAAACAATGTTATTGAGCAGGCTGTTCTTTAAACAAATAAGCAAGTTTCCAAAACCCTTCCTAAAGCTGAAAGAAAAAATGAGATGTTTAAAACTTCTCTCTCCATTTTTACAGCCTGTCGGAAATTATACATGCACATGACAAGTCTCTTTTCTCACACTTACCTTGCAAAAAACTTATTCAAAAAACTTATAGGTTCATACTTGAGGTATCCAAAGCTTTCAGAAAAAGTATCTGAGGACTTTGTAAGCAATAAAGATTCAAGCTCCATTTGTCCAAGCCACTATACTGTAAAAATATATTATTAACTTTGTCACTTTTATATTATCATTATTATATTTTCACAGTATGGTGTTCTTCCCATAGCGCCTCTACACTGTGGTAAATAGACTGACTTAAAAACTGTATGTTGAACACACTGAAAATCAAGGAAGGAAACTGAACTCACAGATGCAAATAACCATCCTTGCAGAATTAAGCAAAAAGCTCTTGTTGCAAGGTTTGTAAGGAATCTAGCTAAATGCCTTGCTGAAGGTTACAATAATGACATCGTAATAATCAACATTTAAAACAGAGGGCAGTGCTTCAGTAGAAGCCACAGTAGATTTTAATTCCCTTTGACAGAAAACAAGATCAGTCAGAAGGTGACACAGACCACCAGCTTTAGGGAACCACTAGAACCCCAGGCAGTGCTCTGCTTTGAGAAGTCTCACACTGTGTAACTGAGCTCCACAGCACAGAGGGTTGCTTCAAAGCTAAAACAAAAACAAGAGCATCACAGACACATGCTCATGCAAATAGTTCCCCCTCAGGAAAAGAGCTCAAGGAAGCAAATTGAAGGAACACTAGGAGGAAAAAGATCATCATCTCCCTGGAAGACTGCACAATTGTATTGAAAATTGCTTCCCCCCTTTTCCCATCCTGATTAAGAATGTGAAGTTGAAAACCTCATGTTCTCATGCTTCACAGGGACGTAAGGGTTCTATTTTCATTTCTAAGTGACTAGTTTTTTTGTTTGTTTGTTTTTGTTGGGGTTTTTTTTGGGGGGGTGTGAGAAACAGCTTACATTTCCAAAGATTTTCTTCCATAGGAAGTAAAATACAAAATAAAACTTTGAAAACTTCAGATATTTTCATTTTCCCCTCCCCCTTAATAAAGGACAACTATATTCTTCTACAGCTAAGACAGGAGCATAAGACAAACTGACCAGAGCTTGGGAAACATTTGGAAAATTAACTGAATGTTTGCAGTTATCACCTAGCCCAAAGCTTTACAGGCTTCTATCAACCATATTCTTCATAGGTTAGGAGAAGTTTAAATAAAAGCAATGATTTATTCTCCCTTTATCCAAAACAAGGTATTGCTCTGAGACTTACTATTCTCTAGCTGACTTAAGATAGTTTTAAAGAAGCCTTTTTGATTCATCGTTTCTGTGCTACCTAGCTTCACATTATTGTCATGATACCAGCCTCTGTTCTACAGACCTGATAAAGCAGAAGACACCAGGAACAGCAACTTTTGTGTAGGATTCAAAGTACTGGAACTTGATCAAAACCACTCTGCTTAAGGTGCTGAAGGAACAAAACAAAAAGGAAGAACCTCCTCTATTCTAGAGTATGACAGAACAACTCTGTGCCAAAAGGGGAAGGAAATAACACATATTATTGAAATAACTGAAATTTTTTACATGTTTGCCAATACTGTTTTTTTTTTAAAAGTCATTGGCAAAAGATTTGAGAAGAATTGAAGTGTGGTGGTTCCAACAAGAGTAAATCAAAGAGAAGTTAATACGAAAACAACAAAACACATTAACCCTTAACAGGACAGATACTAGACCATGCAGCTACAGCATTATCCTCTTACTCGTGGGTCTGATTTTTTGTAGCTTGGGGGGAGGGAAGGCACAGTGCTTCATTTATCAGCACACTAAGCTGGTTTCAAAACAAGAATGAAAAGGTTTGAGAAAGTTAAATATTAACTTTCGTTTTCCAAAGTGAAATGACTTGCTTAATTTTGAATGACCTTGCTCTTACACAGGGGTTTTTTTGTACCTTACAGCTCTCCATCCCCCCCATTTGCAAATACAGACAGCTCAAAGTAGTAGCTTTCTACTTCTTAGAACAGCAAAGACCATTTGCCCCCATCTCCTCACCAAGTCTCAACCCACTTCTCTTTCCATTCTTGTTTCAGCTTTGGCACCCCCTCTTCACCTATAAATAGCTTTTCATAATATGGAAAAAATGCATATTCCCAACAAATGCACTCAAACTTCAAATACAACTCTATGCTAGATATAAAATAGAAAAACTGAAAGAACTATCAGGACTACATGTATTAGAAGGAATTATATGCATGCATATATATCTAACATTAGTAGGCCTGCATTTACCTAACTGCAAAATGTTCAGTAAGAGAAAGCCTCAGGCTAGGAAGAGACCAGCTCATATGTATGTTTTGCTCCTCTCTCCATCTTCAGCCTGCAGCAGGAAAACAAGCAGACCACATTATGTGTTCCCTATTAACAGCTGTTCCTGAAGCTTGAAGGAGATTCAGACCTTTTAGCCTGCCAGAAATTCTCAGGTATTGTCCATATTCTTGTGGTGGATTAGCCTTGGCTGGACACCAGGTGCCCACCACGCGGAAGGGCAGTTACAGAGTGGCAACTGGACAGGGGGAGTAAAAAACAAAAAAAAAGGCTTGTGGGTCAAGATAAGGACAGGTAGATCACTCCATCACCTTCCCCCCACCTCTCCCTTCTTCCCGGGCTCAACTTCATTCCTGATTTCTCCACCTCCTTCCCACAAGTGGTGCAAGAGGACGAGGAATGGGAGTTGCAGTCAGTTCATCACATGCTGTCTCTGCTGCTTCTTCTTCCTCATTCTCCTTTTACGCTCCAGCGTGGGGTCACTCCCACAGGAGACAGTCCTCCACGAACTCTTCCAACGTGAGTCCTTCCCACGGGCTGCAGTTCTTCACAAACTGCTCCAGCGTGAGTCCTTCAGGAACAGACTGCTTCAGCGTGGGTCCCCCATGGGGTCACAAGTCCTGCCAGCAAACCTGCTCCAGCGTGGGCTCCTCTCTTCAGGAGGCCGCAGGTCCAGCCAGGAGCCTGCTCCAGTGCAGGCTCTCAGCCTCCTTCAGGTGCATCCCGCTGCTCCAGCGTGGGGTCCTCCCCAGGCTGCAGGGGGAGATCTGCTCCACTGTTACCCTCCATGGGTGCAGGGCACAGCTGCCTCACCAGGGGCTGCACCACGGGCTGCAGGGGAATCCCTGGAGGAGCCTGGAGCACCTCCTCCCCCTACTTCTTCACTGACCCTGGCATCTGCAGAGTTGATTCTCTGGTATTCCCACTCCTCTCTCCCAGCTGCTGTTACGCTACAGTTTTTTCCCCTTTTTAAATACATTATACCAGAGGTACTACCACCATCACTGATGGGCTCGGCCTTGGCCAGCAGCGGGTCCATCTTGGAGCTGGCTGGCATTGGCTTTATCTGACATGGGAGAAGCTTCTAGCCCTGTAGCCCCCCCCAATACCAAAACCTTGCCACACAAACCCAATACAATTCTTCTGAAATAAAACTACCCTCAAAGGAACCTGCCACCCAGTGACACCCTCACAGAAGACTGAATGCAACTGGAATCATCACTGATGTTTTCCTCAGTAGGTCACCTGCTCTCTACCACTTGCTCCGAAACAGCCAATTCACAGCTTCTGTTGCTGCCTGCTTCCTCCTCTCTGGTGGATCTTAAAATCCTGTGTGATTGCTTTCCCTGCTTATCCCAGCCACAGCAATGGCTACCTTCTCCTTTACAGCAGAAATTGCACATCCTGGATCTTCCTGTTGAGTGCACTGCCAACCATGATGTATGGGACCAAATAGTTATGTGACAAGATGCCAAACAAATGGGTAAATAGAAATTACTATATTCTCAGTGTCACACCCACAGTATGTGAAAGATAGGCAGAAAAAGCTATGAGATACCTTAGGATTGCAAAGAAATGCATTCCAAACATAAGAAGAACACCCTTTCATAAAGTAAATACACTAAAATTAGCTGTTGACAATTTATTTATGAAATAACAATGAAACACTGAGGTGCTACTTTCTATGCTAGAAGAAAAAAAATAACAGTAATTCAATAGTTTGTTAAAATACTAGATGATGTATTAGTATTTTCCATGCAGAGAAATCACCTTATAAAACCTGTATATATTTTTTTAATTTAAGGCTTCAATTTATTTTTGAAACTAGAAAGAGAGACAGATTCCCAGATGTTAAGTAGCAAAATAAACTCTGTTAAAGATTTTTCCTCCCATCCTAAAACAAAGGTAAATAGAAACTTCAAAGGAAGAAAACTGAATAGCTACACCTGAAGGGAAAAGCATATGACTGCTTTTGACATGATTTTATTTAGTGGAAATAGTCTTGTTATGCAGACTCCAGGACTAATAGGACTAAGTCTGTTTCTCCAGCCCAGAGGGATATTCCGATAATCAGAACATCTTTCCTTCTAGAATTACTGATCCTACAGGATTACACCCAACTAGCACAGCACATTACAACAACCTGAAGCAAACACCAGCTTTAAGCCATCTACAAAACTAGTCGATCCAACAGCTGTCTTGGGGGCATCTCCCAAGGCACAGTAATTTCAAGCACCCTGAAGCAAAGGATGAATGAATGACACCAGCCATATTATGCCAAAGGGCAAGCAGACACTCTCCCTTTGTCACACAGGCCATGTCAAGAAAATAAGTATTGTCACCAATCCCACCTTTCTATATAACAATTTAAATAATTCAGATCTTCTTGCTCTTGTTTTGGAATATAAAACCTGAGGACGATTCTTCAGACCTCCCCAGCCACAATCTGATACACACATGAGCAATTTAAACATACATCATTTTCCTTTCTTGGTATTGATCTTCACACATATTGAATCCTTTTATAGAAGGTATTAAGATACACGTACCCATGTGTATGAAAAAAAAAAAATAAATCCAAAACTCCAGAGAAAAAGGAAAATACTCTTACCACTGAGAACCTACAGACATTCTGTATCATCGAGCTCCTCTGTGACATGCTAGAAATCATTCATCAAGGAGATGTTTGGCTCCATCACTTAATAACTCCTTTTCTTTACTATAGTATTCTCTGTGCACCAGCACTAGCAGCACATTGTCTGCCTACTTATCTCTAGGCAATTCCTCTGAAAGCTTTAATGCACTGATTTTTATTTTTAAATGCTTTCCTGACTGTATGCAAGTCAAAAACAATTATTAAAAACATGGGAAAATAAACAACACAGTGCTTATATGAAAACCAGCAACTGTAAAAATAAACGGTTTTGTGGGAAAAGCTTTAGACATTTAAATAGTAACAGAAATGCAACACGGATCCCTTTCTTACCAAATCTATGTCAGGTTGCCTTTGTGACAAGTTTACAGCATTCAAAGGCTGGGAAATAGCCATTTTGCTTCTTCACTTGGGGGGTGGGGGTGTTAGGGTGGTTTGTTTGTTTGTTTAAAAAGTGTTATATGAAAACACAGTATCTCTCTATCTCTCTCACACACACACTTTCTGGAAATACTGGTTTCTTGCTTTTAGACAATAGTACCAGAAGAAAAAGATACCAGAGACCTTAGGAATGGACATGAGGAAAGACCAGCTTTTCAAACCACCCTAGAATAAATTTTAAGTCATTACTTGGTTCTCATCATGAAACAAGCATATAACACAGGGTTTTTTTTTTCTTTTCTTTAATATAAAACACTGCTTTTCTTAAAAGCAAAAGCAGATGAGTAACAGAAGAAAAGAAAGTCCACACATAAAAAATAAAAACCTTCTAAGTCATTGTAAACCCAATACATTGGGTTGCCACGTAATCCTAATAGTCATCAGTTCTGACCTTGAGCAAGGACTCCTCTTGTAGTCTTGACCTGTATTTCATCAACACACAAACTGTCATACTGTAAAAATTTAAAATTAAAACAGACAACCAATATATGTAAAAGTTTTTTTTTTTTTAAAATATATACACACACACACACACACACACACACACACACACACAGATGTACCAAGTATATATCAAAATGTAAGATACAGATGCCTGGAACTCCAGTGTCACTAAAGCAATACCAATCATTAATTTCACAAGTTCACAGTTCCCACTTAGCATTTCCATGAAGCTTTTCCACTTTCAACTATTTATTCTGAAAGAGGAAAGAGCATAAATGCACATGCAAAAAGACTACTGTAAAAGCCATTAATCACCAGCTCAAAAGGTAAACCTCTCCAATTGAGAAGTCTGACAGATTAAGGTGATTTCTACAACTGCAGTAAAAGTGATCTTTTTTTTCCAATTTAATGCATTTTTGTTTTCAGTTAAGCATTCATGCCTAACCATTGCAGAGCACAAGAACATTTGCCTTGGTTTAACTTCTGAAAAGCATTCTCAAACAACCTAAGGTCACTTGCTACGTGCATCTTACTACTTGACTAAAGAAGTTTTCTTATAAGGATTTATAGATTTCTCTCTTGTCTTCAGCAAAGTCACATTCATAGATCTTTTAACGGTATTACATCAACAGCATGCAAGCTACAAAGGCAAAATTACAGCTTAATATAGAATAAAGTGAAAGAGCTATACACAGAGGTTGCTGCTAGAAGTACTTCAATATACAACACAAATCTCTTATAAAGGTAATTTTGCATTTCAGCTTTACAAGCATTTAGTGTAGAAACATGTACAAGATCAGATGACCACAAACATGCTTAAGTTCCACAAGTAACATATCTGTACACTTTGCTTACAAAAAATCATGAGCTTTTGACCTAAAAGAACCTCATTGAGATGCAAACAGAAGGGAATTCTATCCACATAGCTTCTAAGTTGATGAAGACCCACAGTAGCCTCTGTGAACATTACTATGTTAATGAGAAAATATATTTTAAGGAAGGATCCTAGAACACCAAGTGAGATATTCTGAAAGCATCTTCTAAAGATGGAACCACATAATGACATCCGTATCAACTGTCCTTTCTTGATTACAGCTTCCCTCCCCTCACAGAGAATAAACACATAATTCTCCATTATTGTCACCTCAGGGTAGCAGCCAGCTTGACCTCAATTATTTTAAAGAAGAAAACAATGAACAGTAAAATTGGAATGACTTGTTATATAATAGTTATTAAGGCTTAGACACGTACATCCTATCAATGAAGCTTCAAAGAAGCAAGTTAATTTTCACTTGACATATAATTTGCCAAGACACAAAAAGTGACAGAACAAACAGAACAATACCTCTGACAATCAGGATGGCAGCTAATCACCAGGGCACATTTCTTTTTCTTTTCAGTCCTTGCCTTTGCTGTCACAATTCTATTTATCCCCTTGGAAGAGAATGAAAACAATCTCCACCCACTCCCATCCGCTATTTTGTTCTCTTTTCCCTAACCAGGAGTCCACATAATCTCTGTTAAGGGAATAACTCAAAAGCCAGCTGCTAACTATCGTCATTGTCTCAGCTAAGGATTATTTCATTTGGGGCTTTGTTTTGGCTTTTTTTGCTCAGCCTTCTCATCGAGAGCTCCACTGGGTGGTACCTTGTGAGGAAAACCTTACAGAACAGAGAGCAAATGTCATCAGGGCTGATTCTAAAAGCCAAGTCAAAGACAACTAGGAGAAAACAAGGTGCAAAGGCGGCAGTCTGGCTCAATTGTTTCCTGTACTTGGCTACTTCTTCCAGTCTGCTGCTTCCATTGACACCATTGCTGTTCCACTGGTCATCATCACCAGCTCCCAGAGGCTATGAGCTCTCCGGGAACCTCAGCACAGGATTTCCACTCCAAGGAGCAGCTGTTATTTACTGACACTTGTCATGCACTTTCAAAATTGCCTAGTTAATTTATTCATATACTAGATATGATCCTATTCTCCATTCTTTACACATTCAATTCATATTTTAGATCTTTAAATTCTTGGACACTCGCTGCACATCCTTATAACATAATATCATTCTATTTTGTGTAGACAACATACATCAATTGTTTGATGGACTACAGACTTCTTACTCCTTAGTCTACTATCCAGTAGCTTATTAGTCACACCTCCAAACTCCCTTGCTGTCAGTTGCACAACTACAATAATTAGACTTTGTATTTTGTAGGTCTGCATACTACTGCTTTAACCCATAAGACTGTTGGTTTGGGGGAGAGAGGAAAAAGGGGTGAACGGTCTTTTTTGTTGATGGGTCTAGAAGCCTTAAAAATTCCTTCCAGCACCAGAGAAGGAAAAGCAACCTATCTTCTCAAGAAATCCTCAGTCCACTGCAACTCAGGTATATGGGAGGAAGGTCCTCCTTTTCTTCAATGCTTTAAAACAGGCAGAAGTTCAGCAAAAGGAGCTGACCTAACTACCTGTTTTACAAAAGCATTTCTCTGCTCAGAAGAGAAAAAGACAAGATTACACTTAAGAGATCTATCTTTAAATACTCAAGAGTGTATGACATCTCTAACTGTCAACGTTCTCTGGCATTTTATATAGACACTTTATCTGGATGCAAAACCCAGGACAGCCTGACAGTCCACGGTGAGTTTCTACAAAACTCTGCTTCTTAAATTGGGAAAGTAAATAGACACCAGAATGGTTCACAGCCCTTGCAACACACATGCTAGTTAGTAGAGAGGATCTAACAGCTCTGAAGGATCCCTGGGAATGTTTCCAGAAATCTCAGCAAAACAGCTCACCTACTTCAGGCCAAAACAAATAAGATGCTTTTCTTTGCTACCTCAGGCAGACTCCTTACCACACTTCTTTAGGGCCACAGTTCCAGCCTTAAGGTTAAATGTTTGCTTTCTGTATTCAATCTGTCCTTCTCACCTGAGGAATGAGTTAGTGAATGACAAAGGAAACCACAGGGGGAGCAAGGAGAAATTACAGAAAAGACCTTCTGTCCATGGAGATGGACTAAGATGAAAAGATCAAATATTGCCAGAGAATGTTTCAACAGACAGATGATCTTGGATTTTCTAAACCAGAGAATGCTTTTAATCTTAATCAATACCCTGAGATATTCAGCTCCCCTTGAATGGTTTCATATTTAATGGCTGGGGGAAGAAAAGAAAAAAAAAAAAAAGCAAGCTTTTGGTAGTTATTCTGAGAATCCCTCCTTGCTGCTTAAGCTCTGAAGAGGAGAACACTTCTCTGTTCCAAACCAAGATAAAGTTCAGGCTCTTTTCCCTATGGATGAGGAATGTTCACAAAGAAAAGTATTTAAACACTGAAGGAAAAGAAAATTCCTCTGACAATGTCTTAAGAGTGTTTCATGGAGCTACTCCACAAGTCTTTAGGGGAGAAGTTAAAGCTTTTAGGTAAAAGCTGTCTGCCATAACAAATACTCAAGTGAAAGAGCATGATTCTGACAAACTGTATCAATGAGCACTACTTTTCCCCACAAATCAGAGTGACTGGGCTAATACATTTCCTGCAAAATGATCAGTATCAATCTAGCACTGGTCATTTTGCCACTGGAGGGAGATGTCTGGGGACCAGAGTCTATTGCAGGAGACATGACAGATTCTCTTTTTTGCCTTTTGCATTAGAGCTCCCTGTGGATACTCCACACGTGTAGGTAATGCATGACATTTGCTACCAGTATAAGGTTTTTACAAAAACACAACTAGTAAGTCCTAGGTCTCTTTTCTCAAGCATTTTAATAAACTACCTGCTATATTAACCTTATCCTACTAACAGTCACCTGCTAAGACTTACCATTTATTGTCAAAGGTGCTAGTAAATGGTAAGTCAATGGGAGCAGGGTGTTACAACCTTGAGGTAGAACCATAGGAAGAAAAAAAGCAGACAGTGGCTGCCAAGGCTGTTTTCCCCACCCTGAGTTGCTTCCAGTCATCCAGGACCAAAACTTAGAGAAGCAAAAAGAAGGAGCTTGCAAGTTCAAGTAAATCTTGGACAGCAATTGGCTGCCATCTACCCAAGCAGGAAGCACACTGCTGTATTTTAAACCACTGAATGCAGCACTGAGAACACAGCTTTATAAAACACCGTGTGGGAAAGAATTCTTATGCAATTTTACTACAAAAATGACCTTAAAATCTGCAAGGAAAGTCATTAGGTTTAGTGATTAAACGTTGCTTACAAGCAGATGCTATTCTATGGGCTCTTCTGGATAGCAGTTTTTCTTACGGATTTCAGAAGGATCACTTCGGTGAAGTTAATAGCTATAGTGCTGAGCTGGAAAGCATATTATGATTATCAGCAATTAAGGCACATTTGTGAATTTCAATCATTCAAAAGAGCACCTAAAAGGTTGTGGCTAGTTAAGTCAACATCAGCAACCATGGGAAAATTCTAGTTTACTGTGATATAGCATACTACTGATAAAACCTGGGTTTTGTACTTCAAGTGAAATCAGTCTTCAGAAGATAAGTGTTCCAGTGCAACATGGTGCTCGAAAATGTAACTCTGAATCTTTTTAAATTTCTTTTCTTTTTTTTAAATTATTCCATTCCACCTGGGAATATATAAACACACATACTGCCAGAGTAGTCCAATATCCTATGTAGTACTTATTCAAATTTCAACTGCTTCCTCCCTTTCCCAGCACTGCTTATACCTCCTTTCACCCACCTCTCAGCCACCTAGCTTGTAGTGTCCGAGCATAAAATAAAGTTTTATTTGTCATTTAAAGAACTCTCAAGTGTGCAGTATACACTGGAACGACCTTCAGTTTTAATCAAAGTAGATATTAGTTCCCTATCCTACAGGCAATTCATCTTCTGTTTTCTGAAAAGCAAGCAAACTGTCACTATCAAGGCTATCTAATCTTGCCATTCCTGAGCCTTGAATAGTGTACCTCTATGACTTGTGACAAAGCATTCCAATCCACCCTCAACTTCTCTGCATGTCCCAAAACTGTCAATTGGTTTGACATCATTAAATTCACAGCACTGAAGTGATTCAACAGACACTACCATGATTCTGAGTAGCCAATTTATGACATAGGGTAGAATTGCTTTTATAGAGCAACTTTTCCACAAATTCATGTGTTTTATGTCTTCTAGTCTAAACCTACCAGTAAAACTGCAATTGGATAACTGGGGATCTCCGTCAGAAAAAGCTGTAAGCAGTCATCCCAGAACACAGCAGATATCACCAGAAGAACATGCTAAGCAGTATGTGCAAGAACACAGAACCATTTTTCCTGGACCAGAGACAAATACATGAACATAATAAAAATTAAACATAATTAATCAATTACAGATATACATCTAGTACCTATAATACAAAGCTACTTTAAAGTATATGTGAAATTCAGGCAGATAGAGTTCAGTTTAGCTTGTTGGATAAAATATTGCTAGCCATGATGCTATTTGCCATATTTTAAAAGCATATTGTCAGAGATCAGAACTGCAAACATGAAGCGGATAAGCAGGTGATTAAAAGTAGCTGTGTAACACACAGTTTCTAAAGCATTCAAAAACTGCAAGCCAAGCATTAGAGATGGAAATAACAATAAGAAGGTAGCAAAAGCTGCTAGAGATCAGGTCTTTGTTAAATAACTGATGAGAGCTATAGTGTTTACCATTCCCATTTGTTGTAAAATCAAAATGTTTCCTCTATTTCTTAGCGTAGTATGCAGCACTTCGGGTGTTACACAAGTAGTTGAAGATTATAGCAAGTCCCTCGATAAACAGTTATAATAATGTAAACTGAATGGTACACTTAAAATATATGAGCCATTTCTATGGTTACTTTCTCCTGGAGGGCGTTTACGTAAGTACTTTCTGTACTTAATATTTAAAACTTGGCTGGCCACCTAATATCACACTGTCATCTATTACCACTGAGAACATTCAAAAATACCTTCTACTTAATTTAATAAAAATAGCATTTAAGTGTGGGTTAACAAAATAGTCTATGCATCTTGGAAGCAGTAATTGGCATTATAAACAGAGGTGCAGGAGGTAAGTGCACCTTGTCACATTCAGGGTGTGCCATGCAGCCACCCAGAAACCCACACTGAAAGACCACTAAACAAGCAGCCATGTAGTGTGATCCCCAATCTGAGAAAAGATTTAGTGAAGTATGTTTTCTTTAAAGCTTCATTTTCAAACTGTCAACTGTAAATTGAATCTACTGCAGTATTTGTGCTTTAATTGTGAAAGTAAAGAGCCTTGTAGCTTTCAAAAAATGTAGGTAACTATGATACACTATGCTGGTTTATATATGTATATAAAACAGAACAGTTGAATTCTGGTTTATGTACAAAATTAAGTGACAGTTTTGAAGGCATACCAATACTGGAGACTGAATTCCCTTCAAATCTGACTTCTCTCAAGCTCCTTTGGGAAGCTACCATCTACCTAAAATTTAATGAAATATTTTAGTAACTGTAAAAACTGATCTTAGCTTCTCTCAATTGCTTAAGAAAATGAGTGCTGCAGCAGTCTCTGAATGTAGCTATAATATGCACTGTATTATCTCTAATTTATAAATTGCCATTTATTAAATGATTGAAAATAGCTGTCTTTACACATGCTCAATTACTACTAAGCTACAGGCTGAAAGAAAAGTTTAATGTTTGCATCATTTATGTTTTTCAGATTTGGAAGGGGGAAAAAATAATCAGAAATAATGAATGAGGTTCACTCTTGACATAACCTGCATGGACAAATCGTGTAATTTTAGTAGAACATTTGCTCTATGATTCCCATAGCAACCTTAATTCTCCCTGCCTAAGCATCTGGAATCCAGGATGACTCAACCTTCGCACACATACAAAATCAAATGCACAGAACAAGGTTAGTTTAGGAAGGTGTAATATATGCACCCTTAGTGATCTCAAAGATACCTCAAAGACAAGGTAAAGATTCACAGAACATGAGAGCATTCAATTCAAGTTTGTGATTTAATAATTATGGGTTTGTAGTACTAGAATAATTTACATTTCCTCATGCCAAAAGTAAGACAGCTAATGCTATTTACTGAATAATTTTTATAATCACATGCACATTTACTACTTAGGAAAGTACTAGACTGACACTCCCAGAGATTTAAGCATCCTATTTATCCCTCGAGAGACACGCTTTTACTGATCTTTGCAGTACTAACTTCAGGTAGAATAAACAGACATAGGAGATGAGACTTCTACAGACAAGTCAAAGAGTCCCCAAAGGAACTGCCACAGAAGATACCAAATAATTTCATCTGTTCTACATGCTCTAAATTTGCTTTTTGTCTGCAAGGATATGGATAACAGCCAATCACAGTAACATTGCTGAACAGTCACAAGAACATTTCTACATGCTTGCACTGGTATTTTCATACTGTACGAGGCACACACATTTCTAGAACCGGAGCCAATATCAATTCAGAAGAAATTGTAATAGTAACATCTGCAGCTGCACTCTTTAGCCCTCACATTAGGTGTGAAACTGGTTTACACTATTACAGGTTTAATGCTCCTAAACAAACTATAATGGCTCCTGTTAAAACACAGCTGGGAGCAACCCTGTCAAGATCAGCCAACTCAGCTGCAACTAAGCTGTTAAACATACCCGAAACAGCAATTTGTATAACAACACTTCTCAATTCAAAAAGTGTTTCTAAGCATGGTTAAATAGTAATAGCTGTAGTATAACTCATACAAACATGTTCTAAGCCAAATAAGTATCAACAACTGAATTAAGATTTAAGACCTTATCCACTTTCTACTGACTTCAGTGGACACAGAACTGACCCAAAGGTTTTCTGCTGTGCTTTCTTCATAACGCTAGCCAAGAAGAAATCGTTGCTTTCTGAGAAACAGCTATGGTTTTGGTTTGCATTTTTTACAAACAGTTTTTCATTATCTGTTTGGAGACCTTAGTCCCTGTTTTCCACACCCTGCTAATTAAAATGAAATTTGTGACAATGAGTTTGCAGACAAATGAAAGTGTAATACATATAAAAGTATGGATGGAGTGGTATTAAGGTGTAACTTATTAAGTAATGTATCTCATTATCTGACCAGCATCCATCTGTAGTTACAGACTACCTATTTCATATATATGATACGATACACTTGATTAAAGATGACCAAAAGGATGACCCTTTACCTTTAATTTACTATGTATAGTGGGGGGTGGAAGGAAGATATTTTAAACACAAGCACAGGAAAAACTGGAGATCTATAACTAACAGAGCTTCCTCCTCTGGAAAGAGAAGCGAAAAAACACAAATTTGCCACTCACTGTACCACCATATTATTTGTCCAAATGAACAGAACACAAGATACTTAGATTTCAAAAGTGAAACACTCTGAACACTTTCTGCAGTACCTATATACTACCAAGAAGAAACTTCTTGATCAGTCCAATGCAGAAATCTATAGAGTATATTTACTATAGCAATTTTGAAGTGCAGGAAGACTCTAGTTAGAAGAATCAACCACAAACTGCCACAAAGAAAACACCACAAAGCTACCTATTATACTAAAACATGTCTAGAAGGAAAAACAGACTAGCAAAGACACAACAGCACAGACTTCAGCCGTGCTATCACAGCTACAGTCCATGGTTATCAGGCCTCTCACTGATAAAGCACTGACATTACTAGGTCAGAAAGACTGAAGTTAGCATAGTTTATCAGTCCATCCTACATCCATACCCTTTAGTTAGTTGAACATGATAATTTAGTTAGGTGAGCATGATGTGACCATTTTCAACCTCTAAAAGCAAGTATTTATTAGCCATGCAATTCTGAAGGTCATCTTTGTCACAAAGCTTGCTCTCATCTTCCTACACTCCAAAATCAATGAGAACCGTCAGTGAAAGCAACAGAAAGGAATAAATCCAATATAAAGCACTTTTCCCTTACTTACATATACATTTATAAAACTAATCAAAATTATTCACATAATTCACTAAATGCTTCAATTAGCAGGATTTTTTTAAATGCATAAAGAGGTGCATACTTCACACTGTTTACGCATGATCTGTTCAAGGATACAAAACAATTTTTTTTACATACAACCATATAACACAACTGCACGTAACCTCAATGCTATGCAAAACATCAAGAGCTACACCATTCTTTTTGTTAGAACTGGCATTAGATTGTTCTTATCCACTGACCTTTTTATGAACATCCAGTGAAACATAAGGAGGATCAAAAAATTGAAATAAAACACAAAACTTGACTTTTTCAAAGCTGAAAAGTAAAATTTGGCATGGAACAAAAATCATCAGTTTTTCCCCTACCACCAGCTTGAACACTGATTACAAAGTTTTACCATCAACACACTCACAGCTTAATGTATGTCTTTGTGTGTTCACATGTGTGAAAGTCGTAGAAGTCTGAATGTTTCCCCAAGTGGTTCAGTACTGCATCTGCTTTTTCACCAATAACACTGCCTGTGCAGTGCTGTTATTCTGTAACAGAACAAACACTTCTCCACAGACAACAGCATTCTTTTTCCCTAACAGTGGCAAATCACAGTTCCTAATTTTACTATCCAAATATTACAGTGACCTGAAGACGTTCACTTCTCGCTTGAAAATCCCCAACGTGTTTTAGAATTATCTCTTTCTCCTTGTAGCCACATAGAAATGGATGACTGCAGCCCCATCAAATTGCAAGTAAACCTTAATCCATGAAGCCCTAGGTGCATAGCCTAGATTTTTCCTATATTGTAAGGGAGGAGGCAAAGAACCATCAGCTAGTTGCATAATCCCTGAAGAAATCAAATGGTAACCACATTTATATATGGCAAAGAACATGCAAGAAGCAGTAGGACTGCCATCTTACCAAAAAGCAGTCCTTTCCAAATTCTGGAATTGCCCACTGGCACATCAAATAGATGTCACACTGGTGAAGGCCCCATGAAATTTGGATCTCACTGTACCAGATGTTCAGAAACACATGCTGATGACTAGTCACTGTAGAGTATCAAAAGTTGCAACAAACACCACATTTCAAAGGGATCAGAAATTCCTCTATTCACTTTTTTAAATTATGGAAAAAATATTTCTCTAGACTTCTTTCGATTAGCTCCATTTAATTTCCCTAAGCTTCTACAAATAATTAATATAAGTTACTACATACTGCAATTCTTGGTTCTTTAACAACAATGGGTAACACTGGCAGAGGTCATACAATAGTCAGGCATTCTCAGCCAAAATAAACACCATTCCAAGTTGAAGTGTGCTGCTATTACTTAGTTCAGTGACAGCTAAAATCTAAAATGAAGTGTGACGTGGTCACTTGGCTTTATGTTCCCATTAATTTTAACCGCCTGCAGTAAAGAATTCTGCAAGCATAGCTCTTATCACAAATTGCTAAGAGGATAATAATATGCATAGTTTAAAAAACAGAATTCAATTTCAAGACCACACACACTTAGGTTACTATAAAAATCACTTACTAAAAAAAAAGCAGCTGAAAGCACCCCTTTAATGATAAGTTATGGCCCAAACAAAGAAGTAGGATCTCAAATAATTCTGCACAAAAAGCAACACATAACAAATCAACCCTCCCAAATTAATGCATGGTGAATTTTAGTTTTGATATAAAATTCCATAAATCAGCATGAACTGGACTATTAACATCACGTTAATATAAACAAAACTCTGATTTTAGAGAACAATATTGAACAAAAAAAAAAATTACAGTATGATGGAAAGTAATGCTCCTGAGCTCCTTTCCAATTCAATGTTATACAAAAACAGCTTGAGTATTACAAGTCAAGGGGTTTTGGCAGTCAAAAGCTCCACATCCATGCCCAATTTTAATTTACCAAGACTTTAAAAAAAGGGGTAAAGGTCTAATTTCACAATAAACATTTAATACATGTGTCATTTTGGAGACCTACACAGTTGCTTTTACTACTTTTCTAGAATTTTGCATGTCACTGTGGTGCTCAATAGACATCTTTGCTATAATCTGTTTTATACTAAAATTCTCTATGCTGTCTAAAAAAAAAATAAATCAGCCATAACAAACAACAGAAGGAAACAATGTGTTGTTTATTCTTACTGTGAAAAGAAAACAGTGGGAAAAGAACAATCAAGTATTACCAAATATTATCACACTATGTTAAATATAGGAGTACATTTTGTCTTACTTGCTACATGGAGACACTGTTTCCAAATAACAGGGCCAAAGCAAGAAAGACCGGTCCAGAATTGAGTAGCAATTTCAAGTTCAGCACTTCCAAAGACATTGTACAAGCTAGTGAAGACCGTATGTCCTGAGTAAAGGACATCCCTTTTGCAGCATTCCTGGTTTTCAAAGATCTCATATATAATATTGTAGAATTACCATAACATTGTTTTAGAAGTTAAAATACATGCTTTGTCTCATTTTCCAGAAGCATATCAACTCCTTCTGTTGATTCAACTTCTGTATTTTACAAGATGTAAAATTAATGTAGCCCTATTTATAGTACAATAAAAAAGCTTATTTGCATGTCTAAGCTTCAATAATTTCATTCTATAAGAGGAACACTAAAACAGATCTCCAAAATCGTCCCAATCATACCAAACAACTTCCAAATGAAAAGCAAAATTCAGGTGTTGAGGATAGGATTAACTCCCTTATTGTACTTTTACTTCTTATTTCTCCTCGTTTCAGATTAGAAAAAAGGACTAGAACAGATTTAAGTGCACTTTTGTGAAGGCCTTTGGACCCGCCTCTTTATTCATAAATTTAACAAGCAGGGTAGATGTCATACAGGGAACAATAATATTCCCTAAAAAAACAGGCAGCATATACCCAAGTATAGTATTCACCCTGGAAAAGGACAGAGAAGGAAATGCACAGAACATGCCATTGAAAATGAAATCTGTCTACTTCCTTAATCTGGAAAAACAGACATGTCCTTTTACGAGATGGAAACAAGATCAGTCAAGCAGCCAATTTTTATGTAAGACTGGGAAGGAGGACAAAAGGCCGGATTTTTCCATTGATACACTCTTTAAGCAGCAGCACACCAAAAAAGAAAGAAAATACAACTTGTAAAAAGGTAACATTCACACATCTCCCTGCAGAATTTTCTTATGCATCGTTTATCTTAGTACCATCTTCCCATCCTGAAAAACACTCATTTCTTTTATCCTTCAATCATTACCTTTTGGTCAATGTTTAAGACTTTTTTTATTGCAGCCTTCTAAGTTGTTCTCACAAGATTTGGTGCTGCAGCTGAGATATCACTCACATCAAACATAGTAAAATAATTATCTTCCATGATTACAGATTAAAGCCCTATAATATTTACCTTTTTGGAATGACATCACATTGCAATACACTGCAAATAAATAGTCAGCAACCCCCAGGCCACTTCTGCAGGGAAGATACGTACCCACTTATTCTCTGTTTTACTATAGGCTGGTATTTATTTCTTCCTTCCCAAGTGTAGTTCTTTGCATCTGTTGACTTATTCCCTTCCCATCTTATTACGACCAGCACATACACTAATTCTTTTAAATTTCTTTCCACTCCTCCCAGTCTCATTTGACAAAGCTGCAACAGTTCCCACTGTTCATTTTATTAATAGGTTTAACGTACATTCTAAATTCAACATACGAGAGCAAGTATTTAGTAAGGTAGAAACAACTTGGGGGAAATGATTGATAGGCAAAGACAAGATATCTTCATGAAAAACAAACGTGTGTTTTCTACAATGTAAAGAAAACGTGTGACATTCAAACAGTGCACTCTTCAGAGCAAGAAGTGACTATTGTCAATACAAGAGAGGATAAAAGGGAAGTTTTCACTTTTAATGTTACCAGAATAAAAACAAGCTTTCTTCATCAGGATGTGTAACTTGAATTGTCATTGTGAGCACACAATAAGAATTTATTCAAAATCTTAACATGAAAGGTCTCCGTTCCTAGAAAATTTAGGGAGAATAAACTTAAAAGCAGACTCTTAAGATTGCAGCTTGAGGGACTGAGGTAAATATTTTAAACCCACGTGATAAAATAGTGCTTTAAAGCAACTAGACTGCCAACAGTTTATTTGGTAGGAGGGAGACCTATGAAGGCACTATTAGAGAATAGCAAGGAATTTAGACAAGGGATGAAAGAGAGTGAGTTTCGTGAAAGTCTGCCATACTATTTAAGCTTAAAACTCTGTGCTGTTTTTGTTGTCTGAAAGGCAGACTTAGATTGGTATATGGGCTATACTGCTTAAACCCTGGTAAACATGCTTTGAAAGAAACATTCTTTTTTGTTAGCTTTTCATATGTCTATTATGGACAAAGCTTTCTTCCATCACAAGGCCAGCAACAGAAACTTGACAACAAAGTGAAGACTACAGCCATATTTCTATACAAACTGCTGAGTGTGGGGAGCTATGCCATCTTTCACATTCATTCATCAGACATACTGAAGTTGAGGGGTTTTTTTCCTAGTTATATTTGTTTCAGCCCTCCTTCCAAAGCTAAAGGTGTTGCTGCACACATCTTAAAAGAGATGTTCCTATAGCACTGCAGCACCACTGCAAAGTCTGGGAGCTGTGGCCAACCTACTTTCTCTTTTAAGCATGCGCACCCACTAATTTTAAAATCAGCATACAAAGCCTATCTACACCAGACTTTAAGCTGAACCAAAACTAAAGACTGATGTTTGCTCAGCAAGGGGATCAAAACAAGGCAGTCAAACATAAAGTAGGAAACAAAGAGAACTGTTAATTTGTCAGAGTTGACTGCTTATTGTAAAGCAAAATAAATACTTAGAAGTTATAGCAAAACAGTGGATTTTTATCTCTTACCTCTCTGACTTCATGGAGTTGACCAGAACGCTGGCTCTTCGCTCTTCGAGCAGCTGCGGGTGATTTGTGATGGGTGATAGTTACAACAGTTGGCCCACTTTGATTCATATGTTTCTGGCCACTAGGAGATGGAGAATTAACTGTCCCAGGTGGCAGCAGAGATGAGCTTCTACTTCGTGAGGATGAAATGCTCTAGAACAAGCAATAGGATATTGATATTAGGAACCTTTACAAAAGTAAGTAATTTACAGTTCAGGCTATAGATTTGTGCTGTTCTACTTTCCTCACAAACCTAAATCTGGAGGTGTAACTGTACTCAGGATTGATTTATTCCTTCTGGACCATCTGCAGTGCTCAACAGGGATCTTTTTGGAACACTGTTGCTATCACCTTTGTTTCCTGGATTGTCTGAAATTGGCATTCACAAAAAAACTTCACAAAATCTTACATATTAACATGCTGGTAAATTCTTACAACCATACTTGTTAGGAAAGATTAGGAAGGATTTTGCAGACAGATTAATAACAATGCCAACACAAGTATTTTTTTATGAAGCCCTTGACCTATAATTCACCAAACTGCTGTGAACAGCAAGGAAGAAAAAAAAAAATCTTAATGCTTTCACCTGCTGAACTTCTGAAACAGTGTAGTGCTGTTTTCAACATAGAGAAGCTGCGTTTCTGGCAAGGCCAATCCACATACACCAATTAAACGCTAACATTCAAAACAAAACATGGCTTAAAAAGTCAACTGTTCTGGAGTAAGCTTGGGATAAACCCTAAACACAAAAAAGACCAGAAATAAACCTCCAACAGTATCTGTAGTGTGAATACTCTTAACATACAACCTACAAAATCAGTCTGAATATTCATGTCCTTATCTAACCATTTGTCAGTGTTGCTATCTTGGTTTGCTTTCTGCAGCCCTCAAACCCGAGTTTTCCTGGAAGTCTTTAGGACAGAAATTCTCAACCAAGCTCAGACATGCACTGGAGCACCATGGGACATCATATATAAAAGTACAATAAAAGAACAGCTTTTCCCTTCAACTTGAACTGTTGATTGCATCTGTAAGGTTAAAACTGAAAAAGAGTAACTCTTACCTCATGAAACACAAACCATTTCAGAGTACCGTTTAGTAGCACTTTAAGAAAGTGAGGCAAATATACAGCCCTATGGGTGAAATACCATTTCACCTCTCCTACAAACCTTGCACAAGTAATGATGGCAGCCATGAAGATCACTAAAACAGTTACCATCGATGTGGGGGTACTACTCTTGAGTCTGCTGGCAAGTGCACGAAAATATTACTTGGGTAGTCTCTTTTCTTATGCCTTACAGGTCAAACTTTGCAGTTCTGTGGTATTTCACTAAAAGACTTCAAATCCAAGGTGTACAGTTTTCAACTAGCACTGGAATTAAAATCAGGCATCACATTAACACTAGACTGACTGTAAATGACAAGGCAGGTTACCTGGCACTACCAAGAAGGCAAAGTGAAGTAGGTTACATGATCCCCCTCTGCAACCCACACACAAAACTAACTTGATTTTTAGAGATATTTGAAGGTTTAAAAAAATGGGTTATCACATTTCCACCCTTCAAATCACTGCTGTACTCATAGAAATAAGCTTTATTCAATTAGTCAGGACTTACACTTACAAACACTGCCAAGAATGATGGTCTGACTGTTTTTGAAACAAATATATTCTTTACTACCATGACTAATAAGATTATAATAATAAGCATCTGTAGAATCAGACATTCAAAACCTATCCATCCTAGATCGTAGGATTGCAATAAAATGGAATCGTATTGCAATAAAACTGGATTTGACTCTAAGGCAAATAAAAAGCACAGGGGGTGGAATTTGCCAGAAGGGCACAGAAGGTTGCCAGGTTTTTAATTCATCTTCCATTTGAAAGAGCATTGCTTAGACATAACTACAATTGAAATAGGAGCCAGAGAAAAAGGTATTCGGGAGAAGGAAGGGGATGAGGGAACAGGGTATGACAATTTCCTTTTTTAAATAGAAGTTTCACAGAAAAAGGCTATCCCTAGTATATAACAACAGAATATACTTACTGATGTTTCTTTTTTAAACTGACTAGCATCAGAATACTTCTAAACTAAATTGAGGGTACAGGGAACAAGACAATTTCTTTTTTTTTTCCCAGCATAAGAGCAACTTATCTTCTAGTTTAATAAAAGTCATTTTATTTTTAGAATGACATCTTCTGAGAATCACGGACATTCTAGTATCCTGTGATCACAATATTAAATATACAAGACTGCTACCTTCATATAGCTAAACTGATCCTAAAACTCAGATAAACAGCAGCAGCATAAAACAGTGAGTTTAGCCATTAGTTTTCCTTGAAAGAAAACAAAATTCTGTGAGAAGCAAAGTTTAACTAAGTTTTGATTGGGGGAGGGGGAAATTATAGATCTGCAAACAACAAAATAAAATAAATATGGAAAAAAATCCATGCACTATTTCTGTTTAAATACAGAATCAGGAAGGAATTCTACGAGAGCGCTTTCAGAAAAAAGTTGCCCAAATAATCTGATTTAACCTGCACACTTTTAGAGATATGTTCATAAATTGAAATGCACGTATATTCTATGTGAATATCTGTATCACTTATATTATTTGGCAATTCAATGCTATTTTTCCTCATGACAATGCTTCAAACTGCAGTGAACTACCTGCAGCTGACCCACGGATCACAACAAACACCCTGAGTGCAGCCCACACCTCACATTTTCTCTCATCATGTCACTTAACACACGTTTCACCAAACCCCACTTATGCTTGGGAGTCACAAATCTGATAGTGAACTGTTAGTATAAAAGCCAACAGCCAGCTGCAATATTTTTAACTGGCTTTGTATCACTAATAAGTACTGAATACATTTCCAAGTATCAGATATGGCCATCATTTTAGGAACCTCTTAATCCAGGTTAGAATTTTTTCCCCTGCAAGATTTGCTTTACTTCATATCACAACTCAGTGGGCTACATCAACTACACTCCTAAACGAGGACTTGAGGCAGAATAAACAGTCTGTGAGACCACAGTGCATTTAAGATGGCTTTTCATTAAGTTTTGCAAAGGCATGTGGCAGCTCACAGCAACTGTTGGTGCACAGTCATTTAGGGCACAGAGTGTGGGAATCAGTGGAGCAGGAGGAAAAAAATTCAGGAAGATCAGCCTCTGTATAGTTTCAGCAGCAGGTGATGCTCAAGAAGGCTGTCCCACTACAGGATCACTAGGTACACACAAATATCTATGCACACAAGTTCACAGCCTGACAAGAGCTGAGTATATCCCACTGCCTGATGTGCCTGACACTCAGCTGAGTGCCTTGCCCTACAATAGTGCTATGTGACCTCTACGAAGAGATCAGCTGCTAGGGAGCCTCTCCTAGCTCCCTCTCCTTCTTCTCTCAGCACAAGATTAGTTATCAATCCTATGCAGCTCACCAAATCAGGAACATTAGCAATCTTGAATTAGTACACGCAGCCATAGTCTGTGACAAATATCAGAACCAAATACATTCCTACAGGTCTATAATCAAGTTTTCTTCACTACTTTGTTCTCTGTCCCTTTATACCCTTCATCCACCTAGTGATCAAATGTTTTGGACCAGTGTGCCAGAAAATTCCACCAGCCCACGACACAAATCCTCCAGCATCTAACTTGGGATTATTCTTTAGAGGACATCTGTAACATACAAACCTTAAATGAGCTCAGCACCAGGATCTCTGGCTATCCATGAAGCTATCTCTAGGCAAGGCCCCATGATAAATGTGAAAAATTCCAACTTAAAACTTGCAAAAGCAATCACACATGAAGTGCAGATGAATATCTGCAGGAGGCAGTTTCTACAACCACTCAAAACCTGTGGGGCTCCACTCCTCAATGCCACAGTGAACCAGAGAAGAGCACTATGCCCACTCCGTTCAAGGAGACAACAGCACGGCTGATTCCTCCTGACAGCTGCTTCCAGCCGCTGCCAGAAGAGGCCCCTCCAGGAACTACACACTCAGCCCCTTAGGCACTTCTGAATTTTGTAACACATTGTCAACATCTATGTCCCAGCCAAATAATTGGCTCCTCTTTTGCGGAACTTCTTCAGATTAAACACTGGGGATGACAAGCAACTCTTTTGCACTGATACACAGCTCTGCAAAAATCAAAATTTTTGATTTTTTTGAAATCGCGTTTTTAAAATCTATGTGATGTTATCCATGGCTAAAGCCACTCTAATTAGACATCATACTACAGTGCTCATTAAAGTCACTCTCCCAGGAAATCAAAGCAATGACAATAACTGATGGATCTATTTCTAATCCCCTGCTCCCCTAGAGCTCTTGATATGATAATAGTTAAGAGGGGAGGATCAGTTATATCTCATTTTCTTTGGTCATACTTCTTTCTGGTTTACAAATAAATAAAGATAGTAAAAAGCCTGATGAAAGGAAGACATAAGGTCTTCAACAATTAGTAATGCATGGTGCCAATAACGAGTCAAGAAATCCACAGGTTGAAGCATCCCAAAAGGATTACAAATATTCTTTCCTGAGGCTACACTTTACCACTGCTCCAACACTTTGCCTGCTAATAAAATGAAACTAATAAAAGAATAATAAAGAAGCTAATAAAAGATTAATTTGTAACTTGCATTCATCTTGGTTTTATGACCTAAAGCTAGTTAAAGTATGCTTAGCTAACACAGATTTGGGTTAAGATTTTTATTTTAGTAGACTGCCCATCTCCAAGATAAAGAAGCAGTATAATGAATGCTTCCATCTGGATATCAAAAATCCTAACAATTAAAATAATGTAATTGTAGAACAGTTAAGTTCCAAATATACTAATGTTTTCATGACTCATTGCCCCTGGAGATTGCCCTTCCTTATCACAAAGAAGTTGAAGTGTTTTTCACCATTTACCAGAAGCAAACAGTTTTGTTTATTTCGGAAAATAAATGCAATGTTCCAGAGATCAATAAGCTAATTTCTGAAGTGAATTGTCCTATCTGTTTATGGCTGATAATCATTGTTTTCACAGGCACTGTGCCACAGACATTTTCTACAGAATAATAAATACTGAAATGACATTCCTTTACTCCTCTATATAGCACAGAGCCAATCCCTGTATGCACCTTCAGAGCAATAAGACATCACACGCTATCGGAAAGTAATTACAATTTTGAGACACCACCATTCAGTATTTCAACTCCCATCTACTTCTTTCCCAATGCATCCTAAGTAAACAAACACTGATAAAAGAAAAATATGGACAGAGACCTGTTAAAAATTTACATTATAATCATTCACAAATATTAAAATGCAAATGACTGAATCTACATAACATCCAAACTTCAGCGTTGCAAAGGGACAAGCTTATGATGCTTTGCACATTTGCGTAAAGCACTATCTATGGTACTGACTTTTCTGACAGAGTATTAGTGTTTCATCATCTTCAGTAAGGCAATATATGTGTCTGCTCTTAAGCAAGATACTTTGATAATCATTGCATCATGAAATCTTTTCTTTATAAAGAATCATTTGAGCAGGCTCGTGTTCAGTCCTAAATAGAATTTTTTTCCATTCTTGTAAAAAGATTTTGAAAGCAGAGAGCTGTGAGCAATTCTTCACGCAGCTTCCAAAGGCAGGGAAAAAAAAGGTGTCAAATACACACATGTCTACAGCCAAGCACTGCTTCCTTCTTCACCTCACCACTGTAAGGATTTCCAAAGCATGTTTAATTTGAAGAACCATTCTTTAGTTGACTTCTATAGGTCAGGGACGAGAGGAGGAAGCAGACAAGCATACCAGAGGAGGGAAGAGTGAACTTGCTCAAAAGGAAAGGAGGTTTGGTGTGCATAGAAGAACCAAAACAATATGCAAACACTTGAAACTCGCTAATCGGGGTTTATGGAAACGGTTATCACGCAGATGTTAAAAATACACAGTGAATAATCCATTTAGAAACTTAAAGGTAGCTCCATGGTCATTTATTAATAAGGCAAGAAGAAACCTGATAAAAACAAAGATCTATGATAGCCATTCTTCTAGCTGTGGAGAAAAAGTACACATCTGCCTCAATGATCCGACAGAAGCATCGACCTCAAATTTTCAGGAGTTACTACTATAGATGCTGCTTCACATTACAGCTAAACTGCTGCTGCAGTTGCCACTGAAAGAGGCAGGTTTAGACTTTTTTCTCCACCATCTGTCTATGCTGGCTCTGAGGCCCATTTGACCTCATGGAGAGCCACTCCAGGGAGTCAAGCCAGAAAAGAAACAGAGACACAGACACACATATAGAATTTTCTGCTGATTTAGGTACCCAAACTGCCTTTCCAAAGGGCTGGATGATGGTTGTAACAGGCACCAGGAACACTGCTTGAAGGGAAAGAGAGCAGGACAGTCCCTCACAGAGGCATGCAGTCATCAGATTGGCTCAGTTTTAAATACAAAGCCTCAGATTAAACCCGAGAAAGGTTAGGTTTTGTCCAGAACAATTTCAGCCATCCTCCATCCAGGAGGAAGAAGAGAGCAAGGCTTTAGGCTTTACCATCAGGGGTTGCTGGAAGCAGAGTCCAGTTCCCCTTACATCAATGCTCATCCGAGCAATGCTCATTGGTTGGACTAGGTGATCTTCAAGGTCTTTTTCAATTATGATTCTGTGATTCCTCAGTGAGCTGGTTAGAGAGCTCTTTTTAGTAGGATGTCATTTTTTTCGTTTCTGATGCCCAAGCTAACACAGGACCAGAAACACAACAGAGCCTGAACAAAGGGTGGCAAGAGAAGAAAGGTAATTGGACTGTCATTTACATCTGCAGGGAATCAGCAGATGAGTTCAGCTGAAACATGAACCCACACCATCCGATTTTTAGCAGCTCACTGTGTAGCTCCAAACCAGAAGCTGGAACAAGGGGCAGTCTACCTCCTTATTCTAGCACAAACCCATGCTGAAAGTTACCCTCTGAGCACATTTTAAGAGAGAAGCTATTGCACAAGATAAAGGTTTCTGTTCACTGCCACATTCCTGATACACACTGAAAAATACAAGGGTTATATAATAATCCAGCAACTGATCCACACACTGGAATTAAGAGCTGGTATAAAAACCTGTGTGTTTGTTTTTAGTAGCACTTTTACAGCCACGATCATTAGCAGTCAAGAAAAAAAGGAGTATGAAACAGAAGAACTAGCTAGCTTGTGACAATTTATGGATATAAAATTACTCTTGGAAGTTACCATAAAAATTATGCATAAACCTAGTTATAAGTATTTTATGTCACTACATTCCAGTTTGATTAATGATTCAATTAAAACTTGTACAATCATATTCACTTAGAAGAGTCTAAAAAAAACAGCCATCCTATCCAGATATGGAAGACTTCTTCTAATACAGTGTGATGTGGCACTCTGTGGAAGTTGAACAATCTGTAATTAAGAGAAATGAGACTTGTATGGGAATACCAAGAACATTAAGACTATCTTACAGCATGGGAATTATTTGCCAGAGAACATTATCCTTTTACTGCTTTTTTTATCATTAAGATGTAAAATTTAATTAAAACAAAGTGACAGACTTAGCTTGTGTTATACCCACTTGTTAGCTGTATAGCTCACCTTTGGACAATTCATTAGGATGCAACTAAATTTAGTCATTAGTATACAATTTTAATTTTTTTTTCTCACTCCTTTCTTTTAAATCACTGCTCTGCTTCATTTCCTCCACCACTGCAGTCCCCAGCTGAAGCTTTAAGTAGCATTTTAAAGCAGGCAGTAGCTCTGAAAAAGAAAGGAAAACAGGGCTGATCTGGATCCAGTGGAAGAAGAAGGAATGCCCTTCTGTGAGTATTTCACAGAAATAATGACACAGCTTCAGCTTTAAAAAACATTTTCAAAATTCTTATGTTTTGCTATGAATCTCCTTCCAGTAATATCAATTCGAGATTTCAGAAACACGTTCTCTCTCCAGTATGAAAGATCTGTAGCTATTCACTGATATTCTTGGGAAACTTACCACTGCTTCCCTGGTTATTCCATTATTTTTCCCCAGTTAACCTATATCCTACTTGCATAAGATAAAATATATCCCGCACTGCATACTTTACAATTCCCATTTCACCTCCTTCTCAAGTGTATGACTCCTAAAAATAGCTAGAAATTTCTGCCTTTTGTTCTTCCTGTGAAAAAGGTGAGAAGCTGGGAGCAAACACTCAGGATCCAACCTTGCAGATGCAGAAACATGCCTGTTCCCAGCAGAGACAGAGCTTAGATTTTATTCAAACTCAAAAAAACTTAATACACGTATCTACCTGCCCGTTCGTGACAGCACTGAAAAACAGACAATTTCCAGTTATCGCTTACTACAGTCCTCAAAGTATGAGGAGAGGGGGGAAAAGAGATTCAGGCCTGCTCCAGTAGAATAGCAAATCAAATTATGACAGTCCTATCAATGGTAGTGCTATTTTAAGAAAATCCCAAAATACAGATTTTTGACAAGTCCTCAATTATGCAAAAGGAAGTCAAACACATACCCTCCTGTGTCGTTACAGACCTTCTATATGAAATTCCAGTCCCTAACCCCAACACAAAAGAAACAGTAAGATGGCTAGAACAGCAGCATGCTATTTTATGTAAATTTAAAATATTTTAAACAGCATGTTTCCACTCCCATGCTAATAATTATGCTATAGTACCTTCATCTACAAGAAAAAAAAAAAAAAAAAAAAAATCACAGCAAAGAAATGCAGCAGTTCTAGCCTCCCTTACCTCCTACCAGGAAGTGGTTTTGAAGTAAGAAACTAAGAAAAAAAGAAGTTACAGAAATGCATCTTTTTCCTAGTTTCTGGAATCTCTGTGAAGCATCACTCCCTTGTAACCAGTATCTGATCTCCAAAATCTAATCATTATAGCATTAAAGCTTTTGTTCACTTTCTTTTATAGCGAAAAGCAGAGAGAAGCTTTAAAACTTACTTGTAGATGAAATCCAAGTTAGCACTATATGCAATGCTAAAGTCAGGGAAAATCTGGATAATACTCTAACCCTGAGAATACAGGAAGGGAAAAAGGAAAAAAAGTATCTTGAAAACAAGAGACAAATCTTGTCAAAAGAAAGGTTCCTAGGAACAGGTAAGCACAACATTGATTCAAGTATAGTACACTTCTCGAGTAAGAAGCAGAATCATCAGTGGTCTCATCTGAAGCACATAAATTCCCAACACTTTATTTTCCAGACTGTTAACTTTAAAAATACAGAAGACATAAATCTGCTGTTTGCTCTGTGCCTTACAAAAGTGGAGAATTAAAAATGCTTCACTAACAAACATCTCAAGTGAAAAGTGATCTAGTTTGAATTTAGATGTAGACTTGTAACACAGAACTAAGAAAAAAAATTTCCTTCAGCATCTCTATTTTATACTAAATGGACCAAGCTAATTAAAATGTGTGACTGGCTGTACCAACTAAAATGCATCCATATTCCACCATCCCATGCCAAGTTTCTGTAACTCATGAGTCTTCTAAGAAGAATGCAAGAACCCTCCTTCTGCTATCTGAAATAATCTTTCCTTTCATTCCTCAGTTACATATGCCTACCACCCCTCAGTCAAGGACTGCACAGTGAGCTGAGGATCTAGAAGAAAGCCACAGCAGTGGTAAGTCACTATGCAAGAGTACAAGTTTGGAGAGATGCTCCTCCATTCTAAGCCACTCCTGTTTCTAAAAGTTGTGTGATAGATCTTCTGTGACAGATGCTGGTTTTGTATTTAATAGCCTCCCACTCACTTATTCAAGACCTTCTAATAACACTTTGCTTTTCGAATACTTTTCAAATCTATATACACTTTTGGCATCCAAAGCATCCCATAATAATCTCCAGTTTTCATTCATCATCTTTCATTTTGAACCTGGTTTTGGCTCATCTTCTCCAAGGCTTCCCCATACCTGTATTATTATTAACAGCTAGCAAATACTTCCTATTCAACCACTCCAGAGCACTTACAAACACCATACTTCCCTGATTTGCCCCTTCCATTCCCATTATCAGAAAAAAAAAAAAAAAGACTCAAGTGTAGTGAAGTTTTGTCACACAGGGTTCATTCTGTACAGAAGAACAACTGAAGTGATGAAAAGTACTTTCCCCCACTCCAGTGTTTCCATTTCAGAAATGAAAGGGGACTGATAAAAGTATTCAAGACAAGTACTTGACAGAGTTAGAGCAGTTCAAGTCTTTTCTGTTTTGTTCCTTGCTCCTTTCCTGATAGTTCCTAAAATTCTATTTGCTATTTTTGGACCACTACTAATTGCTGGACATTTTTACTGTTATAACACCAAGATTTTTGTCTTGACATACTAATTAATTCAAAGCCTATCAAAGTATATAGCTACTACTACACCAGGAGCTCAACATGGAGAGGCAGTTACCAAAAATTCTGAATAAATTATTACTAAGTGCAACAGTTTTTACCTAAGAAGGAAAAATGATCCAAACTTGGATCAAAGATCTTAGTATTTAAGAGTATCTTAGCATTAAGATACTAAGATCTCTTAGTATTAAATATATTTAATATCTCTTATAAATATATTTAATATCTCTTATAAATATATTTAATATCTCTTATATTTAATAACTCTTATAAATATATTTAATATCTCTTAGTATTAAATACTAAGATCATTTTAAGAGATCTTAGTATTTAATATTAGTATCAAATCTAGATCTTAGATTTGATCTTAGACGAAGATCAGCTTCAACTGAATTACTGCCACTCTGGAATGAGATTTTGGTATTACAATAGACACCGATAAAGAGTTATTTATCATCAGCGGGCAAAAGAAGAAAACCAAATCTAGTATTAAGAAATCTGAAAAAATGAATAGAGAGTAGAAGTAGGAGTATGCCATTGCACAAGTCTCTGATATATACTGAACAACAGTTCTACTACCTCGTCACAGCACACTGTAGATGGTAAACACTATTTAAGTGTTCAAGAAGTGACCAGAAAACTGAGGAATAATTCATTGATGTCCACTGAGTATAAAAAGTTACCAGTCTGTCTAGCACAGGAAGTCCCTGAGCTGCAAATCAACGGCAACTGTAAGAGTATCCTGATCAAGTAGAGTTGCACCTTTCTGAACAGTACTGGGCCGCAGCTATATAAAAACCGTATTTAATTGCTATGCATAGGAATTGTAAAAGTATCGAAATACTGAAATTATTCTCCTTCAAAAAGGGTTTTAATTATACCATAGTTCCTTCCTGACAAGCCCACATCATTCAAAAAGAATAAAAAGTTAGTTTTATTTTACTTCACACACTTTAATAAATGTCAGTCTCCTCAAAATATCATCCATCTTTTCAAAGTCCAACTTTCAAAGATACTCAAGATCACGACCTTGACTGCAGTTAAGGTGTGACTGACATTCTTAACATTTTGGGGCAGAAAGGAATCCTTTTTGCTTGAAGTTGTATCCATTTTTTCTAATGTAGCAAACAATTAGTCATAAGGAAAGCAAATGTTTTCATTCTTGTAATTACAGTATGCTTAAAAGACTGAAGAAAAAAGCAAGACTTTTTTACAGTGACTTAGTATTAACACCAAAAGCATACACATATTAAATACAACAATCATTTCTTTCCAGTAGGTTTGCTTGTAATATCTCCCACTTTCAAAGTGCATTCTAATTTAAACAGATTCATGTCACTTCTACTGGGAGGCAGTGGACACCCTCAACCCATCATTCTGTTAAAGTCCCAATGGTTTTTTAACCTGTCCAAAATATTCATCTTTGAGAACAAAAAATCTGACATCACTTCCAAAGAGAAATAAATACTATAAATCTTCATATGATGACCTCTTTCAGATTTGGTAAAGAAGTTGAAAACTGACCACTGCTACCACCTACCTGAAGCTTCTATAAAAAGAGCCATTAAATCTTTTAAAATGAAATAAAACTAGTATCAGTTAACATTGTTAAATACTAATCAGGCATCACACAGGTATTTATTAATAAACCGTTGACCCAGACACTCAACCATGTACCAACAGCATCCAAAATGCACTTCATTAATTTCTCACAAATAAAATATTATTTATTAAGATTGCCCAACTGACTTAAGCCTGCTCCAGTTAATGACAAAGGACAACGTGCTTTTATTCATAAGCCTCTAAACACCCACTCACTAACTACAGCAGCCAGTCTATAATCCAGATCATGCTGTTCTTCACCTATACCACTTAAAACATAATAGTTACTTCTCCTTCTTAATTATTTACCTTAGAATTACCTTCCTTGTGATGTTTGGCACAGGATCGAAGCTGAGTTATCCAGTATTGTTTCTCTTTTGCATCAGCAGCTAGAACAGAAACAAGAAAATGCAGGGAATCACACACAAATCAATACTTTTATTTCTGCATAAGAGAAGAGGGTGGGGCAGGAGGGGAGATTACTTATTGGTTAGGATGCACTGTAGATTCTAAATTACACATACTTAAGTAGCATAAATTCTTCAGTACAAACACATCTAAACCTCAGTTTAAGATGCTGTTGCCAGTTGGAAGAGATAAGCTTATGAGTCTTCTTCACAGTTATCTCCTTCAAGTGTTATTAAAAGCAGAATTACCTAAAGATGACTGGTTTTTAAAATTTTAATTCACTTCTGTTTTACTCGTCTCTCTCCATGAGGGACAAGGGCCACAACACAGCATTTAAATCAGTAAAACCTCTACACTTACTCAGTCAACTACCAAACTACTAGCACCCCAGATACTGAAGTATTTCTGTTTTAATGTAGTTCAACCAATTGTCTCTTTAAAGCTGTGTGTCATTAGCATGCAACTTAAAGACACAAGAATGAGAACTACAATTCCCCCACACCCCTTAGAAAACAGCTTTAAAATTTTTTTAAAAGATTGTCATCTATATCAGGTGGCTTCTGTGTCAGTCTATGTAGGAGAGAGGTTTGGTTTTGTTCTAAACAAACCACTACTGCAGTAATCCTAATTAATAATACCAATACAGAGTTGATAATTTCAGTAAATATTTTACGCTTACTTCCTCTGCTATTAAGTATCTCAATGGTTACTGACTCCGCATAAAAATTATTTACCGATTTAAATCATAGATCTCATTAGAAGCAGCATATTGTATGTATTTGATAATCTGAAGTGACTGAAAAAGCATAGTGAAACCACAAGTGTTCATGATTTCTAGCTGTGCAAATTCCAAAACATTTATAACAGAAACTCTCCCTGGTTGTTCCTGTGTTTCAGATCTATGCATGACACAGCAACACAATGTACCACAGGGAAGTCCTGCATACTTTGTCCTGCTATAAAACTGATAAATTGTGGTCAGAATAAAACTAAAATAACTTTAAACTTCTGTTACACTGCATTACATGTCACTTTTTAAATATCAGTTTGGGTTTTTTTATAACCTAGTTTGATATGAAAGTATCCTGATTAATCAGCCATACTGAAAGTATCTTTGAATCAGAATATCACCTTCTTTTTTTTTCTTTTAAATTATTCCTAAATGTAAGACAGACAAAATAGAGTCTATATTTTCTGTCTTACATTTAGGAGCAAGGAAAGGCAAAATTTTATGTTAAAGGTGCATTCAATTTTTCCAAGATTGACAAGAACAGAATATCTTAACAGCCTTCCACTGACAATTTTCCCTTCTCCAATACATCAGCAGATTCATTACTGTACATTATCTGCAAGATGGTGGCAGGGGAGAACAATATTAGAAATTATACACTGTGTAGTGGACAGCAATGAAAACAGCTTTTTTTTGTCCTTTGGAAGCAAACAGGATATGTTGTACAATCAAAATGCTGCAACAGCAGCTTATAGAAGGCATCTTGAGGCATCTTCCAGCCTTAAAAGTCTATATATTGTAAATTCAAACATATTTAACTCCAGATTACTCTTCCACTGTGCTTTCTATTACAGTATGCAACAATATAACTGCATAACCACTACTTTCTCACAGTATATGGAAGTAAAAGAGAAATGAGATACGAGATAAGAGATGCAGAAGCAGGAATGGGAGAGAAGTATGGTCCATCTGGCACTTTAAGCAGCACTATACCTCTCAACTTATACATTTCTCCATTAGCAGAGTATACCACCAACATGTGTGGCACTTCATCACTGGGCGATATTATAGCTCCAGCTAAAGACAAGGTTCCTCGTGGCTTCTGATTTTTACTTTGTTCATTCACGAAATACTGCAGAATCCCCGTCTCAAAGTCCAGCACAAAGTACCTGTTCAAAGAAATTGCAATCATATAGTATTTCTGTTGAAGAATTTTTTACATATTTATTCAAAGAGCACAGACTGTTCTTAAATCAAGGTTATAAACAAATGAAGGGTTTGTAATAATTTTTTAAGGTACTGTTATTTTGATGACTAGGTTTGATTTTTCAAAGGCATGTGTGAGCTATTCTTTTACTCATTATTCTTTCAAATTAATGGTGAGGTTCACATACAAGACATGAAAGCAAGGAAAGGAGTTTTTAACTGAAGAGGTTCCACTAAAGAAGTATGAGACTGCTATGTTTGGAGGGGGTTTGGCCACTCCCCTTTTTTTCCATTTATAACCTTAAAAGACATTCAAATTCCCCACAACTAATCCTTCGGTAAAGTGACATTGTTTTTGCAGAGGGATG
The DNA here is from genome assembly GCF_003259725.1 of Athene cunicularia. Taxonomy (NCBI): domain Eukaryota; kingdom Metazoa; phylum Chordata; class Aves; order Strigiformes; family Strigidae; genus Athene; species Athene cunicularia. Next base: position 8,581,721 of record NW_020799095.1, on the reverse strand, counting down.
AGCACAATTAAAGATACCATGGTATTTTCACCTTTGTGATAATATTCCACATACAGATGTTGAGTGTAATTCTGAAAACTGGCCAAGGGAATTAAACATTCATTCAGTTCCCAATAAGTACTAGGTAGGAAGTATGGACACCCATGTATAAGAAAACAATGAGGAGGCAAGAGAAGCGTAAACTCCATTTGGTCATTCTGCTAACAAATTCTAACAAAGAAAAAACCACTTTTACTCCTAGTCATATATTTAGGATGAGGAAATAGCCAATAAAAATCCAGAAACCACAAAGATTTTTTAAAAAGAAAAAAAAGTTTTTACAAACACTACCCATTCGACCATGAACGAGCTGCTAGGACCACAAGATAATACAAACAAAAAGAGATTAATTGCACTGTCCAAGTGCACCAAATGAAAACAAAGACCTTTTTCAATCTCAAGAGTTGAAAAAAAATTTTTTCCTCAAATAAATCTGTCTTTCACAGCAGCACAGATCTTAAATTTCACTCGCCTGTGAAAGTCATCTATGCTATTATACAGAGCAACTACTTAAAACTTTAGCTCTTTACCAAGACGGGATGGACAGCGACTTCACAGCAGGAGGACAGTTTGGCTCACAACAGACTAGAATAAAGATCACACACATGCAGGTTTACCCCTTTAGCTTCTACTAAATACAGCCCTAACAATCTGGCTAATACAACTAACATGGGCATTTGGAAAGCATACTATTTGCTACTGTTCCTCTAGACAGGATTAAAGTTAAATCTCATGATTTTGTGTACACTATTTCAGAAACATGATGAAAGCAATCATTACCTACGATTTACAGAGCTTCAGACATTCTGCTTGGGCAACCTTCCTTTGCCACATTTATGCAAAACCCTCTGCTGCCACTGCCTGCACAATGGAACAAAGATCAAATTCTCTTTAAATTATTACAGATTAACAATCCCTCTCCCAAATAACTATAAAACAGTGCTTCACTAAAGCCCTCACTCCTGCCTTGATTCTATCTCCCACATCTCCCATGAGTGCCTCTTCATCCCTGCCCTCAATACAAAATGAAAGCCTCCCTTTTGTAGTCATTTAGCACCTCTCTTCACCAAAAAAAAAAAAAAAAAAAAAAAAGACTAAAGAAATGGCAAGCTGAATGCCAACCACCACAATGTTTTCCACAGAAGCGTTAAAAATAAGGAGGCCTTAAATGGAAACTCCCAAAATTTCAGATTACCTTATTGACTTGTATTACACCAATCCATAACCTTCCTGTTTTGTTTGACTTTTAAATGATTTTACAATACTGCTCTCCCACTTACAAAGCATTTTTTCCTATTCAGGTTGCTTAGTAAGGAAAGATGATGCACTTAACTGCACATGAAAACAGCAGAATTGGAAAACATACAATTTAAAAAGTCAGACTTGCACATTTCATTGTAAATTTTAATTTCACTCATTCTCAGTTTTCCTTATCCATTTTAGGAATATCTGTTACACATTCAGGAGAAAAAGCAGAGCACTGAACAGAAGTCATGCTGTGTCCCTAAGAAAATTATACAGTAGCTTGGCCCTAGAGCTAGTGCTTCTCTCCATCCAACTGGTGAAGGATCTGGAGCATATGCAGTAGGAGGAGCAGCTGAGGGAACTGGGGTTGTGTAGTCTCAAGGAGGCTGAGGGGAGACCTCATCGCCCTCTACAGCTCCCTGAAAGGAGGGTGCAGAGAGCTGGGGATGAGTCTCTTTAACCAAGAAGTAAGCCCTAGGACAAGAGGGAATAGCCTCAAATTGTGCCAGGGAATGTTTAGACTGGATATTAGGAAGCATTTCTTTCCAGAAGGGGTTGTTAGGCGTTGGAATGGGCTGCCCAGGGAGGTGGTGGAGTCCCCATCCCTGGAGGGGTTTAAGAGTAGGTCAACATAGCGCTGAGGGATCTGGTGTAGTTGGGAACTGTCAGTGTTAGGTTAATGGTTAGACTGGATGATCTTCAAGGTCTTTTCCAACCTAGACGATTCTGTGATTCTGTAACTGACAAATTTTCAGAAATCTCTGTGTTTAGCCATTAAGTCTAGGCTTTATACGTAGCAATGTCCATCCTGAGCCTGTGCCATCCTCATTATGATTTCATTGTCCTTTTATTACTCAGGTACAAATCATTTATTTCAGCCTTTGTTATCAGGCCATCTTTTATCGATTACTACCTTAGACGTCATCATTGTGGTTACTGCAGTACCACTCTACAAATAACAAAAAGAACAACAGTTTAAAAAAGAAAAAAGAAAGATGAGGCAAGAAAAATCATCTTCCATTAAGACCAAAGGATTCAGGGATTAAAGTTCCTCTGAGTCTATTAGAACAAAATCTATTAAGCTACATAAATACTAACAAGTACTTCAACTTGGAAACCTTTGTATGCTAGACCAGCAAAGCACTCCCAGAATGACTGTAAACTCCATAAAGATGGGCTCTGCATTGCCATAAAGCTACCCCAGGGAAGGAAACCAGCCATTCGAGTACAGAATACACCTTTACCAGGATAGTAACATCAGAGAGCAGCAACTTTTGCAAATCCATCCATCCAGAGACAGCATCCTCCCACATCCTTGTTATCACAGCTACAGCAGTAATGTTAACTCGACCTTCTTGCCAACCCTAACCTATTTCATGTAGTCTCAGAAACACAAAACATTCATTGGCCTTGTACTTCCAGTTTCAGTACCTGTGATGTCTTAGTTGCCTGTAAAAGCATGCAACATGTTTCCAGTGCAACTCAAGCAGTAATCTTAAGGGGGAAAAAAAGTAAGCAATTCTCACAAGTCTTAGCATCGCCCTCTTCAAGTATCCTGCCTTCTTTCTTATCTCAGGGGAACTAGTTTCTATATCTGCTAACTTTGACAGTCATACGAGAAAAGAGAATTACCTACAGAACCGTAAGTCCCAACTGCCCAACAAAAACTGGTCATGTTAACAAAATAGCTTTCCTGTGACTCTGGAGAGCTCAGGAACTTTTCACAGGCATCCTGACACTATTCATATCACACAGAACCAAGTATTTGCTTTTCTAGAGTTATGGTTTGCACAACTCCCCTTTTCACCTTTCGCACTGTGTTATCACACAAAAAGATCGGAGTAAACTGCACAAACAACTACAGTCTCACAAGAGAAGGAGGGGTACAATGCACTTTGAAAACTGCTAAAAGATAGCAAAAGCCAGAAGAGGGAATAAGGAATGAAATGTCAAACCAAGCAGCACAGGACTTCATACAAAGGAGAGGGGGAGGGACGGAAAGAGATAGAAGAAACAGAAGCAACTTTCAGAAACATTTTCTTACATCACAGACCAAGCGATGACCCAGGTCAGACCATCACAAAAACGCAGAAGAAATGGAAACCAGATTCCTTCATCTTAAAAGGATGAAAAAGCATTATATATAAAGCAGAACATAAGTAAGAGAATGATACGTGTCCCATTTTAGAAGCCCCATGTAACTGTATCAAAACAACAGGGATATCTTTTGAGTTCCAAAAGCCATTTGTTCTGAACACCAGGGATATATCAGCACTAACCTCTAGAAAGGATTAATCTTGCCACCTTATCCTGTATTTCTCTACTGGCCTTGCTCACAGAGCACACATTTACCCGTGATGCCATATTCCTGTAATTAGCTGCTTTAGAGAACAGTCAGGTAAGAGCTAGCAGAGTCCAGTTATGTTGTACTAGACACATAATTAGTGTTATACAAAAATGATGAAGTAACTGTTACTGACAGATACTTCCAAGACAGCTATATTTTTCAGTTATTCCAGAACCGGACAAAATCATAATTCTGGATTTTTTTCCTAAATTAATGGTAAGCTATAAAATTATTGCTTTAAGACATTTTAAGCAGTTTTAACTGCTTTGACTGCTTAAGCACTGTTCAAAGTAGACACATAAAATTACAGGAAGAAAAAAAGTAGGCCATTTTACAAAAGAAAAGCCTTGGCCAATTGGATTTCTCACTTTAAACTCAAATCTGTTCAGAGACTACAGGCTTCCTGCTCCTCTGGCCCAGCCTCCCTCAAGCTTCTGGGATTCACCAGTATACTCCCCTCTGCCATTCAACCAAATGCATATCAATTACAATATAAAACATTCAGCCACACCCAGCAAACTAGAATTTTATTGCTGCTCTATCAAGTTAAAAAAGAAAAAAAAAAAAAGAAAAAAACACAAAAATCCCACAGTCTGACACTACAAAGATTTGTTACTCATGAACTTGTCAATATAGCCTGATTACACTTGATTTCTATTTTACTTCCCATATTTCAAAAATCAGCACACCATTAGAATAAATCCTCAGTTTTACAAATTCTGTTAACTATCTGTATTAATTACATACTCATCAGGTTTCATTTCATATCCCCATTATCCATTCACTGTTACAGTCTTTTAAAAAAACAAAAAAGTCAGGCAGAACTACTATGACATATTAGGCAGTGCAATTATGTTGCCTTCTGAATTCTTAGAGAGGAAGAGAATGCACCACTGTACCAATACACTATTTCAACTGGATTTTGCATTCACCGATATGAGCATTCATTATAGTAATAATTATAATATATTAATATTGTATATTATGATAATTTATTATTCATTCCCTATACAAAAAGAATTTAAGAAAAAGCAATAACTATGGTTTAAAAAGTGGTAAAATGATGGTAATATAGTAGATTAAAACGGTCTACCATCAGAGCCTGTCAACAGAGAACAGCAGCTATACAAGTCTTCCATGAGAAAATCTGACATTTCCAACACTATTCCAGTTTGAGGCAATTAAAAACAAAAAAAAAGTTTTAAAAAAACACCCAAAAATATCAGAAGCACATGATATGAACATTTCTCATGTAACTTACTTACCTCACTGGATTTAAGAATTTTCATTTTCCCATTTCCAGTCAAATTAAGCATTTCCAGATCATCCAGTGGAAATGCACACTTTAAAAAAGCCATCAAAACAAAATGTTTCTAGGCATTTCAGCATTCAATTGCACATCCATAACATGGTGCACTGCTCACTGAAACTGTCACTCGGATGCAAGTCTGCAATGCACCCAAAGGTATGTTACCAGCAGAAAAAATACCTCTTAAAAGAACTTCCTTCTTTTCATCCCTTATTCTGAACACATCTGAGAAACTAACCATCTGAAATAAGTTTTCACTACTCTGCAATCCCAATAAGTTTAAGGTAGGACTGCCAAATCTTTCCATTGTGTATTCCTAGTGATTTGAATTTTCCCCACACCCTTCTTCCGCAATTAAGGCAGCTTTCTGGACCAGATTTTGTGCAATCTGAACTCATAATGTGATAGAGGTTTTATATATAAAGGCTGTTGCAACTGCACAACTACAATCCCAGTCAAATCTTCAATTATGGACTCAGTCTGCTAAAAAGCTCACCTCCTTTGGAAAGCAGCATCGTATTAATTACTTCCTTGGGTTCATAAACTAGCCTACATTGGAACCCATGCTTCAGTTAGACTGTATCTAATCCCAAAGCTCATCTGGTTAAAATTGATATGGATGTCCAAATACTGCACAGTAGCATAGGCAAATCCTTTGACTAAAGACAAAATCTTCCATAATCTCCAAACAATAAAATGGTTTTCATTATATGATGACCTAGCACAGCAACTACTTCTGGATGGAGAGGCATGCTGGGTTTTTACAGCAGGCTAGCCTTGGTTTCAGCTTTTTGGAGATCTTTTTCTCTGTTACTTTTTCACTGATGGTTAGAGGAGCTTTTTGCTCTAAACATCACTTTAGCTCTTCCACAGACTCCTTTTCTCCTAAACCAGTCTCACAATACACACTTTATGATTATTTTTTTTTTTTCCACTTTAACCATAAAAATGTGAATTGTTCAGATAAAATACACTGGTTTGAAACAGCTCAAAGTCTTCACCCTGATTTAAAACCCTGATAGACAATGTCACCTTCCCTATCATATTAGAAAAGTAACAATTCATGTATTTCCCCTTCTCAGACTGCTGAATTTATTATTCCAGTGTGACAAATATTATGCTCCACTACACATTTCAGCATCAAATCAGCTCAAGAACAGAAGCAGCTCACCAACAGAAGAATATTCACTACTTTCTCTTTCTACCACTTTCTTCTCAACATTTCTGAGTTTACAAACACATGTTTTTAACTCCTTCCCAATTTTCCTCCAGTCACTGTCAGGGCATGTTCTTGAATCCATAATGCTCAAAAAAGACACTTTCAAGAATAAGGAACCATACTATTCTATAATTCTCTTCCTTTTTTTTTTAAGGTAGTTTAAAAAAACTAGGTAAGAATTATAGGCTAGAAGGTAAATGACTGTGTCAAAGAAAAGCAAAGTTTATGGTTCCAGTAACTGAATGAGATGTCATACAGAAATATTTCACTTTTAGGAAACTCTATCTTATTAGGCCATCTCAGAGATGACATTTATGCAACTGCTTAATTCTTTTTTCTTCCTTTTACCATGAGCCATAAGATTAATGGAATTATTCATGCCAATAAAGATAAAGCAATGGCCTACACATTTGACAGTCAAGGACTTCAGTATTAAAAATCATCTCTAAAGTTGTCATGTAAAGAAAGGTGGTGAGGAAAACATGCTTATATTTCATTAACTGTTTAACATCCTTTATGCATTGAGGTTCCTCAATTTATCATATTTTCTAACATAAGAAAATGTAAAGAACTACAGTATTCATTAAAAGCTTTACTGACTTTGAGCGTCTCAATGAAAACTGGATTTTTAAAACAGTAATTTCTCTGCATTATTGTAATTGCATCAGTCAAGCTGAACTACAATCTGCTGGATACTTTTAGAAGTGTTCCTATCTATAATGGAGATAAGAAATAGAGGAAGTATTATGCACATCTATAGATAGACTGCTTGGTTTTGATCATCATGCCCTTCATGGTTTTAACATCCACAGAACTCTCACACAAATAAAAATCTTAAGAGAAATTTCCCTTCCTGTTTTGTCAAGAACCAGTCAATCTTTTAAGTTTACAAGAAAGCCCACTTTATGAACCAAAACATATTTCTTTCTGAGCATCTGCAGAAACTGCAATTGCTACCAACCAGCTCATCAGTTTATTAACTTCTGTCTGCCATGCCAATTACTTTCTATGACCTGAAATTCCATATAGTCAGCAACAGACATACTGCCTAAATTTTATTTAAGTAAAAAGAGACTACAGAAGGATAAATATTAATATTAATTTTCTAATTTCAAATAGATTTGCTTAGGGGTTGCTTTTTAGGACTGAAGGAGGAGAAATAGGCTTAAAAATAATGCATCCATTTTTACCCATCAGGCTCAGAAGTCATACAGATTTGTGGAAAAGTACCTTCATCATGCTAATCTATCCTTTAGCACAACATGGCCACATTGTGGGGTAAGAACTGCAATTCAGAGGCAAACACATAAACAAAAGGTACACAGTGGAGAGGTTAATACCATAAACAGCACTCACTGCTCACAGCCCACCAAACTGGCTGGCTGCCCAATGCTACTTTGTGTCATTTAGTAGAGCTTGCCACCTTCCTTTTTATTTGCTCTAAATTCACTACTAAATAATTAAGTAGACTCCAATTTTTGCATTGCTCAGAGAGAAAAGGCTAGCAGTGACATAATTGGGGGAATAAATAGGCCAGTGCAATCTTAATTCTGGCAATGTTATTTCCATCTCAATTCAGATCACAGATTAAAACCAAGAACTTCCAGACAAGAAAATACATTTTCCTTCATAAGAAAAACCACCAAGGTCTAAACCAAAATAAGAACAGAGTACTTCCACATCACTTCTAATAATCTGCATGTAATGAAAGGACATTACACTTTAGAAAGACTTCTGTGCAATTCTAAAACAATATACAGGAAGCATACAGAGACAACTAGTTACAACCAATTCCATTCCCCATCTGAGGGGAAGGCACTGCTCTGTATGACACAAGACTGCTGCTAATTTGGTTGTCACTGAAGCCAGGTCCACAGGATAGTCATCTGCAGTCATTTAGGCATTAAAATGAAGCAGTTGTCCAGTTTACTCTCTCACAATGACACCTTTCCACCTTATCTAGGAGCAAGACTTTCCTCCTCTGAGAAACGAAAATTACAGAGACCTGCTTTGGAGCCTGTATGGACAACTGCTTCTCTGCTCCAAATCTTTACACACTATCAGTCTGTCCCAACTAGCAATAAAACACTTATCAATAAACAAGGCAACTATCAGAAATCAAGCTCTTCGTTTTCTCCTGTTCTCCCAAAATCTAGCTAAAGTAGGGTTTACATTAAGATGTTTAGATTTCACCTAGTCATCCCAAGAGGATGCAAAGGAGAAGAATGCATGCACTTTGTTTAGTCAAGGAATATTCTAGTTGGAAAGTACCTAAGTCTATCCAGAGAAACAACTCTTAGGAGGACCTACACACAAACTAGGTGAGTAGTAAGTAAATGAGAAAAAAATTACTAATTTGCTTTCAGGACCATAAAAAAAAAAATTACCTACAAAAAAACAACTAAACATTGGGGAGGGGAAGAAAATCAGTAAAAATTGGAAAAAGTCTTTCTTCCCCAATATATATATAATGAGACATTCAATTGCACCTAGCTTGTGAAAGCAGCTTTTCCATATTACTACTAGTAATTCTCTCTACTGACATTAGCAGTTGTCAAAACCGAGGCTGAACAAACAGCTGCATCACCATAAAGTTTTAAACATCTCCCAAAACTGAGCCAGCAATGAATGGCAGGAACCTCATTGCCTATTCTTTTCTGTAAGAAAAAAACACACCAAAATCATATGCAATACAGAAATATTTGACCTTCCATTAAAACATGTCACCTTTTTTTGCTTGTCGTTTTCTGCAATGGGTTCCATAAGATTTGACAGGTTTGGCAAGCACACTTCACATCAAAAATTGCCTAGTGCCTAGCAGCAGCTCACCTTCCACAGAGTACTGACAAAATACATTATAAAATAAACAGTTTAGAAGATGGCCTAACATACCACAAATACAACTCTCCAACAAGCCAGATAACAGATTCAGGAAGCCTGAAATGCTGAACCAAAGGCTCTACCAAATACATTAAACACACTAAGAAAATGTAAGGACCCCACAGACCTATTTGAAGGAAAGTAATCAAGAAGAAGGTAACCCTGATTGCAGCCACTGTGAACACAGCTGCTCAGAGCAGTAATGAGTCCAGCAGTGACCAACACTATTACATATTATTCTTTCAACAGTCTCTACTTTCAGTAGGACCATGTAAACACACACAGAGAATACATTTCCAGTAAGGTCATATATGAAGACAGATCAATAATGAAGTGAGATTTGACCAAGGGCAGTATTTTACGGAGATTTCTGTCTCCTACTTGCCACATTTGGCAGGAGACTTCACAGTCTGAAAAGAGAAGATGTGACCTTAGCTTGGTCCTCCTTCTAGTACTTGCCATTACAACATGCATAAATGAATCAAATACATCCATTTGACAGCCTAGTTCTCATGCAACATAATGAGAGAGTAGCAAGTCCGGTCACCTAATAAAATGCCCCAACAACACGCACTCACAGGGAGCCTGGAACTGCTGGGTTTGTATCAGCACTACCACACAACAACGTTTAAAGAAAACCACATGCCACTGAATTTGTGTAAATCAGCCAGGGCTAAATCATAATTTCATCTCAAACTACTATCACCCATAATCCAGATTCTCTACAATTTGCAACTACTAAATTTTGGCAATCCCAAACATACACACACCCTAAAAGAAACTGCTGAAGAAAAAACATCTGTTCAATTGATATATCCCCATACCCCTCTCCTCCTCCTTTGGCAACTAGAGCCTGCTCTCTGAACTGCATGAAGAGAGACAGATACTATTATTAGAAGGACAGAAAATGTAGGAAGGAAGCAGTAAACTCACACACACACACACACACCTCCCCATGTCTATTGCACAGTATCTTCCACTGGCCCCATCCTAAACTTTGGTATTATCACTTCCCTCTTATGGTGTGCCAATGATGAACCAAACCCTTATTTGCAGAGGCAAAGTAGGTTTATGTTTCTCTGACTTGTGCCTGCCAACTCTTCCTCTCTCTTCTCCAACAAACTGTGCTCCTCACTGTTCAGAACTAAGCCTAACTCAAACCAGCACTACTTTTATTGGATATTATGTCCCATCTAGAGGGGGTACCTTCATACATCAAATATCTGCAGACTTTTAGAGCTCCCTTTTGCTGCCAAGAACTACAGACTGTATATAGAAAACCACTCAGCTACGAGACAACCAGTATGACCCTGAGTTTTTATGCCAGACCTGATGTTAGTTAGGATTTCACCTGGAGATAAAATATTTTCAGAGACTGAAATATTAATGAAACAAAGGCACAGAGAGTGACCATGAACAACAGCATCAACGTTGAAGCTGAGGAAGATACAACTGCTGAATGACAAACCAAAAGGATGGCCCAAACACACCCAGGCTGGATTATGAAGCAAACTATTCAAGTAATCAGACCACACAATAGACTGCAAATAGAAGTAACTCAAATTACAAGACTACTCTAGCTTCAATTATAGTAGCTACAAAGTAGTTCAGCTACTTAAAGTGCTGCTTTCTGCTCAATTCAACAAGGAGGGAACAGAAATTAGAGATATCATTCAAGTCATATCTTGAGCCAATTACACAGACAAGAGGAGTCTTATCTCAGCCGGAAGTATCCAGGCTGCATGTCTCCAAGTTAAAAACCAGAGCAATTATCTATGTAGGTGAAACCTAATGAGTCTGTTCCTCACAGGTGAATATGGTTCTATGCACACCAGTAACAGCCTGTAGTGGTAAATCAGGGAACTTCCGGAGTTGACCTGCATATAAATAAAAAGGAGTAAATGTCAACGCAAGCAAATTGGCCGTTGGGAGTTCTTTCCAATTCATTTTTACTGCTTACTGGAAACCAAGGTTGCTTTAAGACAGATTGTAAAAAACCCAGTCACAGGAAAGGTGTCTTAAGTCATACAACTGAATTGTAAATTCTATGCTATAAAATCTGCACTATTTTGTATACAGTAATTATTGAACAAAATAGCTACATCACTGAACTTCTTTGCTGTTACTTAGCTCTTCCCTCATTTTTAATTATTAAACATGAACTATAAAAGGTTAGAGAGGATTCATAAACTCTCAATAAAAAGATGTCACCAGCCTAAAAGTTTTCAATAGAAAGATGTTGCGGAAAATTAATTAGAGCAGTCACACTTGTCATGGTTTATGGAGACAGAACCTCAGTTTTATTACGACCACTCTGCTGTCAACAAGGGACAATTTATAGAGGAAAAAAAAGTGGAGGGATGAAGGAGTAGACAAGCAGAGTAGTTTAACAGTGGAATGTGCCCAAAGGTTTTCAGTAAAAAACCCCCTAAGTAAACAGAAAAATCTGATCATTTGACACTACAGTGAAGAATAAAGCACTCTACTAGACAGACTTCCAACCACCAGCCAGAGAAAAACACTCTCCTGCACTGGACTATATGTACTACAGGGTAATTATTATGCTAGTGGAGATTGGGGGTTTTTCCTACTTCTCACCAAAATTAGTTCATCACCTCCTTGAACACATCCTTAAAGGAAAGATTTAGTTGGTTACTTCTTCCAAGGCCTACTACGTGATCAACAGAAAAGCCAGCATGAGACCACAATTTGACAGCATGTTTGTAACATTTTCTTAAGCTACATAGAGCATTGTACTTTGTCTTGATTGCTGCATAGTTTCAGTAGACTAAAGCAAGCACATACTGGAAGCAGCAAAGATGTAAGCTGGAGTACTTAACAAGAAAGATAGCAACACCCAATATATATTTAAAGATCTTTTTTTGCCAGGTTAATTTTCTGCCAGTTTAGTGAGCTGAATTCCATTACCATGCTATCAACAGGACACCAGAGTCACAGCAAAGTAAGAGGGAGTAAGAAGCAGTGAGGTGTATTCAAGGAGGTTGCTCCCCTTTTGTTGACAACATGCTCTTAATCCAGTTCAAGAAGTCTCATTAAACCAAACCTCTGGGGGCTATTTTAACAACATAGCACTTTATTGCATTTATCAGCAGGGACAGAACTGTACAGAATAATTCTGATGCTTCTGTTACTCTCATTTGTTATTTCCTACTTCCAACACTATGAAGTATCATAACTGATGGTATATGCTCTGAGGCTTGGGGTTTTATTTTTCAACCACAAAGGAATAACCATAATACTTTCTTTTTTCATTCATTTCTCCCCTATACCATACTCTTGACTCCTGTCTTATCACCTGCTAATAAAACCTATGTATATGGAAAATTAAACCTACAAGTGAAAACACAAATCTACATTCAACACTCCCAGGCACACTGTGTATAGATCTAGTTATACCATTCCTGCTGCAGAAAAAGCACCCTCTTTCAGAAGGGTGATGTATGAGACACACCTAGGATGCTCTCCTCTGGTCATATCAGCCTTGAGATATTAGTTCCTGCTTTCTCTAGTCTTCCTGGAAGAGTAATGTGCAAGAAACAGTACCAAAAGATAACAAATAATAATAATTAAAAAAAAAATCATTTGTGTAGAGCAAGCAGAGAAACATTCAAAAGTGCACAGGAATCTAAATGAGTCTGTAAAGGCATTCTACCTTCTATGTGTGCTTTCAAAAAGCTTATTTTTGCATTCTAAATCTTCAAAAACTTCCAACAGGTACCATTTAAAAATATTAAGTCACATTTATTGCTGAATACCTGCAGGCTTCAAATCACGTTACTAATGCATGCTGTGGCAGGAGAAGCTGTTACCTCTTAACATTGTCTGCTCCCCTCCACTTCATTGCCAGAGATCATCATCCCTGCAAAGCAGCAACCAACCAACCCACCCTACCGAAGTCCTGTGCTCAGTGATACTAGAATGATGGACTTTTGGCAGATGATGTTATGAACAACAGCAGCTGATGGCACTGACAACCTCTACTACAATGGTTAAACGATCGAGGAAGAAACATGCGTGGTAAAGGAGTGATCAGAAACAGGCTTTCATTGACTGAAACATATGATTACTTCCCTCTCCCTCAGAAATTGGTGTGCTAGGCTTACTGCCAAGCATTACATTTATAGATCTTAGATTTTCTTTACAAGACAAAAGTTACAATCAGCTGAGCTGTAGACATGAGGTTAAAACCTCTTCCTTCCTTCCTCCCCTGCTACACGGTCACAATCCATCCCTTGGGTCCTCTCTAGTGCTCAAACTCAGTGGTAACCAATTTAATTTGCTAAACCAGTGGAAAAAAATACACAAGGAGGAGACAGTTGGGAGACGGTCTCCCCCATCCATTGTAAGGTGAACTAGTGGCTCATCTTCTGGTCTCATAAAAGCAGATGGTACAAGCTACCACAAAAGCAAAGGAGGGTCATTTCTGACACCATCTACCAGCTTGACCCAAACCAAAAAAGGCATTCATGCTAATTATATCAGCAGGCAACAACTGGAATATGCAAAGTAATTTGTAACCACTAAAACATTTTAAAAGCCTACAAATAAACAGAAGCCATGTTCATTTTTCCCTCTTAACTATGCAGTAAGTTTTACATCTTCTCCTAATCTGCTTTTCCAACACTGTTATTTGGAAGAAAGTCAGAGTTATATAATTCTGTGTAAGTTACTGATATGAGACTCTAAAGAACTTGACATTCCTCTGGAAGCTAAAACCCTTCCAAAAATTATATTTAACCTGATTTACATTTGATGCATTTCCATGGATGAAGACAGAAAATCTGTACAGACATCCTCTTATAGGTGTTTGCATTCTATGTGAACAATTCCATTCCAAAGCTACTATTTTTAAGAAGATACATGAAGTAGCTCTAGAGTTCCTCAACACATAGAATTCTTTTATGATCAATAAATTAAAATGAAGGGGAAAAAAAAGGTTAAACATCAGATACAAGTCCTTAAAACCTCTAAATCACTTACTTTTAGATAGAAATACAATGTCTTGCACATTTACACCACAGTCCACAGCAGTGGTGCAAAGCAAACAGCAGTTGTTCCACCAAAACCTCAGTAAATTGTTCCATTAACATGATTGGGCAAATTGAAAAAGCTGTCCTTAGAAAGCACAAGTGAAAGTCATTTGTAATTTCTCACTCTTCCTCCTCAAGGAAGAATTGCTGATCTGCACTTTAAAAATCTAGTTCAGCTAAACTAGCCTTCCTCTATTTGGTGTCACCTCAGAACTACTGCTCTGTCACCTTCATTTCTCTGTTCCCGTCACTGGCCAGTAGTAGTGCTCAGCACCACATCCCAGTATAGCCTATAAAATAATAAGAGTTGTAGTTAGCTAAAGAATAATGCAGCCATGTCGGTCTTTGGGTAGAAGAGGAACTTTGCACAATCATCCATCCAGCAGGAACAAGATTCATTTCCTCTGCAGCTACAAGCATTACATGGAAACCACTGGGCAGTATTTTCAGCTGGGGTCTGTGACAGATACACCTGACCCCAGCTGTACTTCGGTTCAGGCTGACTAAGGAGCAACAGACCTCACTCTGTGTGGTGAACCTGCAAGCTGGAAAGCTCCTGACTCACATACAAGCCTGTGAAGCTGCCTCAGAAAAATATTTCAAAAGGTGGTCTCAAAACCCAAAAATACAAGATAACTTAAGTACAGAACAAGATACCAGAGCTAAAACAAAGACATCTATCTTTTCTATACTATTGACTAGTAGCCAACTACTTCACTCTACAAATATTACCATCAGGATGGGCCCAGTTGGAGCTCTTCTGAACTGCAGCTGGACTGGTATAACACCTTGAGCAGGGATGCCTCTCACAGTTTGAGATCCCTTATCTGAGACTAACAGATGCTTCTTTAACCAGAGAAGAGAGATCTCTTACCCACGACAGATCCACAGTAAGTGAAAGATAGCACGCTGAATTAATATAATGAAACATTACTAACCCATGTAGCTACTCAATATTATTATAAACATTGTATAAGTACTTCCATTAGACATAAATAGTTGTCTAAGTCCAAGACTAAGACTGGACACAGCCACAGTGAGGCTCTATAAGGAGTTTAGAAAGCAAGGAGGTCCACTCCGAACCTTGTGACACATCAGGAGGGTCCTCCCTACTCTCTGTATTTCTTCCATTAGACATAAACCATTGCCCAAGTCTGAGACTAAGACTGGATCCATCGGCACCTAGGCTCCTATAAAGATAAGGAGTTTAGAAAGCAAGTGGGTCCACTCTGAACCTCATAATTCAGCAGGAGGGTCCTAGCTTACTCCTTGCATCACCAGTCTCTATGTGAATCATTCTAACTCAATTCTAATCCAATTTTCCTTTCTATGTTTCTTCCATGCAGTAATTAATAAGGTGAACTTCACCATCAAACCTATTGAGCCTTGTTAAACCACTGTTAAACTTTGTTAAATTCCACTGAAATTGTTGAACTCTGTCAAATTATTCTTTCACCTCAATAAAACATACTGCTGCTTCTCTCTTTTGAGTGAGGTGCATTCCACTTATGCACAACAAGGTCACATGCGTTAGTCACTGTACATAGCAGTCCTGACTTGACAGCTTGTCCAGCACACAGAGAAGCTCACTTGCTGCCCCATTATCAACTTTCAACTACTCCAAACTCCTGTAAAGTAAGATGTTATGCAATTACATGCAACAACTTTCTCCCAGGCTGAAAAAAACAGCTTCTCCCACAGTAGCAACTACTTTACTAATACGAATTTTAGACAGGCAGTCAAAGAAAACAAACAGTAAGAACAATTTGAACCACTAAGTACCAGCAGTCCTTAGTTACAAATTAGTTTCTACTGCACTCAGTACTACATCAATTTCCATTTTAAAATTATGAAAAAATTTATTTTTTAGGAGACTCCTACATTACATAACATACGTTTCTGTCAAATCCCTTGTTATATCTTACTGAACTACTGAGAAGAGACATTGGCTAATCAGCTAGCAAGCAGGTACTTTTAAATAAAATTTGGCATCATTGTTAATACAAAAGCAATTGGTTTGCTCTACAAAAAGGCACAACCTCACTAGTAACATTTTAAAAGCTTAACATAATTTGTTGTCATTCTGATAGTTACAATCACACTAGTTATAAAAGTAATTCAGAAATTGCTCATCTAATCCACCCTCCCACACAAATAAAAAAACTCCTTTGGCATAACTGAAATTATGAACTTTTGAGCTATGAACTATGAACAAACAGCTTCAAAACAGAAGTTTAAATTCTTCACTTCTGCAGTAAACTAGTACATGGGTATTAAAGAAATAGTGTCAGTAATGAAAATACGATAGCAAACCCAATTTCTTCTAAACATGCTGACAACATCACTGTTTATCAAAGGTATAAAGTAGAATCACCTGCATGTAGAAGATCAAACCATGGAACAATGAATTAACTTAATGACACAAAGATTTTTTTAAAGTCTGCTTCTAGTTCAACTTCAGGCTTTTTAGATTCTCTCAGGTCAGGTTTGTGCTCTCCTTTTTGACAAAACCAGCATTAAATATACTATAGCAAAACAGCAGGCTTTTTTTCCATGTGATGGGAAATAACATAAGTTATGAGATTTATATTAAACTTGAAGTTTTATGGTTCTAGCACCAGATAGAACCCCAAATCTTATTTTTAGTGTCTGCATATTTAGGGTACATTGTGAACAACCTCATGAACCTCCATAGTCGTAATACTGAAATGCTACAGGAAGATCTGAAGAAGGAAAGATCAAGTTGTTATAGCTTAACCATTTCCTCAACTAGCAGTTATAAGCAGTATATTTCCCTTCAGTGACCAGAAGACTTCAATTTTAAAAATCAGAAGCAGGCAAAATTACCATACTAAGTTCACTAAAGAATTAGAATTTATTTTTGTGTCTTTCCTTCAAGTGCAGTTCAAAAAGTTCTTCCTTCTAGCTTTTTTCCTTGTCCCTAATTACGATAAAAATCAATGCTGTATTAAGTACTTCTATATTTAATTATATTGTTTGTAGTTTTCTTTTAGTTTATTCCCCAATGTTATCAACTGTTTGCAAACAGTCTTTTAATAGATGCTACTCCTTAGCTGTTTGATCTCTTATCTGGCACCTCAAACAGACATAATACAATCTGAGGGCTCCAGAATGTATGGCATTCCTCGTCCCCAACAAAATAATTCCTCTCATTCATTGTATTTGAGACACCTAAATTATAATCAGAAATGCTCAAGCAATAAAAGCTGGTTAAAAAAAAAATAAATCTCAAAAGCAATGTTAGTCCCAATTGAAATCTGGAACTACGGAGAGGTGCAATTTTTTTTAAACAGCCATTTCTAAAAAATTGTTTTGCAAAAGAAAACATTGTAAAGATGTATTACTCATTCACTTCAGGGAGCACAAAATGTACATCCTTTTTTCTAACAGATGTGACATTTGAAGGTCACTCCTGCTCTGCAGTGCTCTTTGGTACCCTACTACCTGCCTTCACCACACTCCGTACTCACATTGGTCCTGCACTGCAGCATTTGACAAGGCACCCTTCCCTGCTCTTAATTTCATTCTGAGCAGTGACAAGACAGATAGTAAGGTAAAACAACCAAAAAAAAAAAAAAAAAAACAAAACAAAACAAAAAAAAAAACCACACACCTAAATATACTTGGAGGCTAAAACACCAGCCATAATTTTAAGCAGTTCCTTAGACTCCTCTAGCAAACCCCATGCTTGCTGTTAGAACTGCAATAGCCAGCTTGCCTACCATGCAGTCCCTGAAACAATGACAGAGCAGCAAACAATGCTGAAGAATTTTGGGAAGAAATTCAGTAGCAGGATTTTCAAGAAACAGAACTTCTTTCTCCTGAAGGGAAAGGCATAAGGTGGTCATTTTTTCCTCTGAATCCAGTGTTGGCAAATGCAAACAGAAAGGGAGTGTGAGGGGGGATGGAATAAACCAACTCATAAGTGTAAAATACTCTTTAAAATAAGCACAGAAAAGTGGAGATCATAAATTGCCAGAGCAGAGATCCTGTAGTTTTCATATTTGCATAACTAAGTTACAGTTTTAGAGTTTTATAATTCTGATATTTTTCTTTTTAAAAGTGTGCAATTTAGCATTCCAATAATTAAATCCAGTTGAAGGAATTATGTAATGAAAGTTAAAACTCAGAATGAGTAGGTATTTTCAGTCTCAGACATCTGTTCCTGATGTCCTGACACCATCTCAAATAAGCAATCTGTGAGAAACTGCACTATATTTTTTCCTATACCAGCTGCTTTCTCTATTACTACTGACAGTTCCATTAAGCTTTCCAGCTCCCTCAGTTGAGACACCTATTCCATGCCTCTTCTGTTCAATCTGTTCAAATGTCACTTGTGAAAAAATAATTTTTACACTCAAGGGGAACAAAACCCAGAAAGGCTTCATGTCATTAGCCCATTCTCTGGAACCTGAGGTTACAGTTCATCCATCTCTTATTTTCAGCACATGCAACATTTTCATATCTGATCTCCTTACTTTCAAATGTTTTCTTCTCTTCAGTCCATCTCCTACAGCACTACACCCCCTACACTTCCTGTCACAATATCAAAAGCAAGATCAAATAAATGGGAGAGAGATCCTTAGAACATGGGAAGGAAGACAGCTGGATTCATACCATTTATCTGATCCTACAGAAAAGCTTCATATTCAGCTGCCAACCTGTTTGTTCAGCGCAAGAAGGAGCAAGGCTATATCTGGCATCTGTTCAGCCCTTTCCTGGAGGCTTTAATTCTTCCACTTAAAAACTAGCATAGAGGAAAAGGTAAGAACCTCAGTCATCAGGTTAACAGTTGTTAAGCTGCTACAGTCTGCTTAGAAGGTCCACCTATCTCCCACAGTTCGTCCCTCAGTTGACAACTCAGGGACTCCCACCAGAATCTCTGTGCCCAAGAAGCATTTGCCTCAGCCTCCTACCAGCCTTCACAGACATCTGACCCCTCTACATAAAGTCGTGCACAGGGAGACACTTCCCATACTCTTCCCACATTCAGAGGAGCAGTGTGCTACAGGGAGCTCAGAGTTCTGTCTAGGTTTGAATGACCTGCCAGTCTTCAGTCCACAGCACAGTAAAAATACAGTATATATTACAGGATTTCTTTTGGCCAACATTTAAATCGCAGCACTGAATGAAGTAAGCTATGCCATACCTGCAACCTACTCTTCGCCTCTGGGCCCAGGGGTTGCGAATTAATTCAGCATAGCTCAACAAATTAACACCAGTCTGAGCTCACGGGCACAGATGAACTCCAGGCCACGTAGTGCTGAGCACACCAAAGCAGGGCTGCTGTCAGTGCCACCCATCAGAAACCACAAAACAACACTCGAGTGTCACAAAATGCAGGCATCACCCGCCTACATCCTGTAAGCAGCACAGGGCATGTGAGGACATAAAGGCTGGAAAAGCACTGGATTACCATAAAGCTGCAGAATGAAACTTTCAATTTGAACCTCTGACCCCCTGGGAAGGACAGAGCAGCTAAACAAGGCTGTCATAACCACCAGGTTACCAACTGCTTGCTGTCTGCAACCGATTGTCATGTTTGTACTCACATCTCAGAGCTTTGCTTTCAAGATACTGGCTGTACTCATAGCACCTTCTGACTATCAATTCTAAATTAGTATCTTAACTAAAAAAGAAGAATAAGAGTACAAACATAGTCATTATTTTCCCAACATAATTACACTTTCACTAAGGTTTTTACTATCAAAATATAACAACTGGGGGGAAAACTAGCAGTCCTGTTAGCAAGTTATTCAATGACAGAAGAAAACCAAGAAATTCAAGTTTCCGGTATTCCAGTCTCCAGTGGTGTTTTTCTCATCCAGGAGCAAAGAGACCCAGATAGACAGAACCACTCCTAGGTCAGGTGCCCCAGCTTTCACTTCTGGGGAAAATTACCAACCAGTGCAATTTGGGACTTGGGAGGAGAAGAGGATGTTCTGAAATAAGCCTCAAATGCATGTGTAGATTAAAGTGCCCTCCCAGAGAGAGATAGAAAATAAGGAAAACAAAAACATGAACTACACATTTTATCAGCAACCTCCTGCACTTGCACTTCACTATTTCCCTGATGATTAATTTACTTGGCACACTAAACTGCATTCCTTACTGGGTGTGGAACAACTGCAGACATACTGTATGAAACCTGGTAAGCATTAAATAAAATGTACACAAAGACTTAACTGGACAGGACTTGCATCAATTATAGCTGTAGTTTTTACAAACATAATATGGAATTACAGAAATGCCTTAGGATGTGCAAAAAGGCTTTAACAAACCAGAGAATAGAGGCACTGGCAACAGAGGGCTGAAGATAAAAGTACAGCATAATTGCACTGTCAATTTAAAATAAATCCATAGAATTTTTAGAGAGACCTTCTACAACTGGAAGCAACTGTATTAGTAAAGATTACTGTACTATGTAAGAATTTTTGTCTCACTGCACATTATGTTAAGGACTGGTAAGTATAAGTAGTTCATATTATCATGTATTTAAAAAATGACAGAAAAAGTTTCAAGTATATCTAAAACTACGCCTAGTTTATTTTCAGATCAACTAGATTTCAAGTTGACATCTTTTCAATATTCAGAAGCTATTCTGTTGAAGTCAACTTTTTAAGAACAAGAACATACTAAGCAAAAGATACGGACTGTACTGCATTACAATAATGCAAACCAATGAGGTCCAAAGCATAACCACATCCCATCAGTGGATATTACCACATAAATTTTCAATTAGCTGCCTTGAGTCAGCAAAGTTTTATAGAGGTTGTATCAGAGTTCACCAACTTCTTTGCCAAACCTTCATAGCTCATCCTTTTGCAATACCCTGTCCTCAGCAAGAATCACTGTCAAGAGCCAGCAATTCTTCAGCGTTATTTTCTAGTCCGCAGCTAAAAACATCAAGGTATAAGAGGTCTCGGGATATAATAACCTTCCCATAAACTGAAAGATTAATGTCTAGATTTGAAAAATACTTTGTAATCAATGAAAGCCACTTGTGAAACTGTTTTACACCAAGAAAAAAAACACATATATCATACCTGGCAATGATTTAATGAGGAAGACGTGCTTTGTTAAAAGATACTTTAGCCTCAGCAGCATAAGCATCACATCTGAGACTTGTTCAAATTTTGTGAAATACGTATGGTATTCTCAGATGAAAAATAAAACTTCTTTAAAGGAAACACTACCACCATAAAATATGGTGTTAGAACTTTAAAAAAATAACAGTTGTGCTACAACTTTTATTTTTACTGAGTAATGTATTGCAATACTGGCAAGGAAGCAAGCTCACTGATGGCTTTTTATTCTTTAATATATCATTGTGTGTTTGAAGTATTAATAACATTTCTAACAAAACAGCCAAATAAACCAGTTTGAAACATCTTTTCATCTGAAGTGTACTTGTCTATAAGTTTAGGTCATCAGAGTTATAATGCCAATACAAAGCTTCTGTATTCAAGAATCTGGCTTCCTGATTTTTTTCTGCTAACTGCCTCACATTCATCCAGCTATTTTTGACTTGTGGACATAGGTACACTACTCATATAATTTATGTGGAAGAAACACATAACAACAAGAGCTGATTACCACCTGCAAAAGCAACACAAAAATTGTAAAGGTAATTTCCAGGTAGAGAAAACATATACATGATGCCAGGAGACAGCAGTCCTCAAACAAGTCCTTTCCTCCCTCGTTCCACACTGTACTTCTTATATAATTCACTGAGGGCATAATCTCTATAGCTGTTCTAGAATATATCACAATAATTTCTATCTAAGTGGAACCAGATAACTTTCTAGCAGACAAATGCTTTATGAAAACACCTGTTTGGACAGTAATTTTTGTGCACAACAGTGGAATAAAACATCTGGTTTTACATTTGTTCTGTGTCTTTACTGAAGTGCTTATAGCAGCTGTTATTTTTCACTTTCAAAATGCATATGATTTACCACCTAGATTCTCAAAATTGAACCACATGAATGTTGGCATATCTCCCAGCTGCAAGTTTCATTTAAAGTACTATTTCGCTGACAGAACCTGTTAAACAAGTAATATTCGTTCCACTCTCATATACAAGGGGCTGAGAACTCAGCTCTGTTACACTGTCTTTTTTTGTGAGCTGCATATATTTTAAATCTATATTTACATAAAAGAAAAAAATGCAAAAGGCAAATTAAGATCTTGCTTTGGGAATTTCTGACGTTCTCAATTTATGTCTTCATTTCTGCTTGTTCTTCCTAGTTTTTGAAATTTTTTTTTTTAATCCTTAGTCTAAAAGTTCCTGTTTGGAAAAAAATTAACATATCCAAGACCATGCAGTATTTTCTTTATGCATCATATGGAAGAAAACACAATATACTAAATAAGGATCTTGCTTCCAAGATCAGCATGTTGGCTCTTTTCCACATCTTCTCCAGCCCAGATAGTTGAAACAAAGCTTTGCAGAAACCAGACCTTTCTTACATGCTGCATCATCTTAAGATAGCTGTGCCAATACTTTGCAGTCCAATAGGGTTTGCCTTGCCTTTACTCTTAGGACTACCAATTCATTGACAGAAATGAGAAGTTTAAGTTTCTATGTTTGGTCTTTATCCTGACAGTTGATATGCAGCCATCTTCACAACAGAGTATCTTGTCAACACTGTTCCTTAGAAACATATGTATAGAGTCCACAGAGTCCATGAGAGGGTGGTTTCATCAATATGTTGTGAGATATGCAGTGTATTAGCCATGATCCTTCTAAAGAAAGCATATTTAGATTTGCAAGCAACAATTACTTCTAAAGACCCTTCTGCATTAGGTTGCTGCTTTTTATATATAAATATTTCTAAAAACATTGTTCTACAAAAATCCAGACACTTCATTATTTTAATCAAAAATGAAGAGACAATACTTAAAACCTTTAACAGGAAAACAGTTCCATCATCACATATGCTTGAATTCCCACATAAACAATACTGTGTTTAAAAGGGCAAAGGTAAGTCTGGCATGTTAATATATATCCAGGTGGACACTGTCAGTAGCTTCCTCTGGCTGCTATTCACATCAGTCATCTACTAGTCTGAAATGAGCTCTGCTACAGAATGTGGCAGAGGGAAGAAAGCAAAACCAGAAAAATCCTCATTGTGTTATGCATTCTGCAATTGAGAAACTCAATTTCCTCTATTTCCTGTGCGCCATTCTTCATGGCAGAATTAAAATTCATAAATAAGAATGCAAATTATCTCACTTTGGTTTCCAATATTTCATTCTGAATTCATGTTATATGATTTCCAGACTTTATTTTTTAATTTTTTAAAAGTGGTAAAGGTCTATCCTTGGGCTGTCTTCAGTTCAGTATCTACTTCCTTCTCTCCTGTTTCTTCCCTTTCCCTCCATCAGTCCCTCTCCAAGGGCTTTAACTCCTTTTCTAAACCTCTCCCCACCATTCTACATCTCTTCTTTCCTCCCTTGTTCTATTGCCAAACTACCCTTTCTTTGCACCTGCATAAAAAAAATAAAATAAAAGTTTGATACATGAACTCAACAGTCAAAAAAAATCAAAATCTACTAATAAGGTAAGAGGAAATGAGGAAACCCATGCTACACCTTATGGTATTGGAAAATCTTCCATGCCAATTTTTTTTTTTTTTTTTTTTTTTTAAAAAAAAAGAGAAATCCCTTTATTCCATTTTCAAGAGCAGGAGCTTCTATAAAAAGCTAACTGTGCTAAGGAACAAAAAAAAAAACAACAACCCGAACCACACACTACCTTCAGGAGAGGTTTTTGTGCTAGTGCAAAATACTCAAATACTTGCAGCAATCAATAACACGTTTTGCTTCTCCACCTTACCTACACTTCAGTATCTTTTTCATGACCAAGTTCATTATCTTCCTCCTACCACCATGATAAAAGCAGTACAGAGAAATTTGATACAACTCTTCCTCAATTCCCTGACAGCTCCAAATAATGGCAGCAGACAAGAAATTGGCCAGTTCTACCCTTCCCCCATTTTTGAAAATTATATAAATTTAAGAATAGTAGCAGAATGCTTGGTCTTGCCTGCCCTAGCTTAAACTATTCTCCTTTTACTAGGAAGTTTTTCTCCATATTCCAAAGCTAGAAAAACACACCCCTCTCCTGGTGAGGTTGAGCATATTACTGACTCCAGCACAGTGTGTATGTGTCCCTTACACAAATGCATCATCCTATCTCAGTTAAAGATGTAGCAACCAATATAGCTCTAAGTGGCAGCGTGGTTCACAATTCTGTATGCAAGGTAAATGCAGAAGCTTTTTCAACACAGAGGCCTAACATATTTATGCACTTCCTCTAACTTTTAAATAAACTGTTGAATGATCTAGACAAGTTGTCCCATCACAATTCTTAACTATGTTCCAAGTCCACTCTCAGGCAAATCAAATAATCACCACTGATTTATTATATAAAAAAATCCTGGGAACCTGCTGAAAGGCACACTATATATGGTGCAACTCTTAATACTGCAACAGATATCTCTAAAAGACTGTGTTCTTGAAGAAAAGCCATTTCATTTCCTAGGTCATTAAGAAATATGTACTTGACGTATGAACTTGTAGTAACTTATTCAAACCCACAGAAAAATATTAATTTAGGGATTTTAACTTACAACCATCCAACTGATAGCCTAAAGTCTTTTCAAATACTTTAAAGCACCTGAAAATGCTGTACAACACTCCAGTGGGTGCACTGGACTAAGAGATACATAACAGCAACTGCATTTAGCCTGTAGGAATGTCCTGAAAAACACACTAAGCATACAGCAATTAATACTGTATATATCTATCAGTGTAGCCCTCTATCTATCTATCTATCTGTGTAGCCCTGTCTTATTTTGAAGAACAGTACTCTCATTTCTAAACTGTAATTTTATTAGAAAGATACCACCAACAAAATTGTTAGGTTTCATCAAGCATACAGCGAATGATTCAAAACTCCAAGATTCATCTACACTTGGTGCATTCTGCTCCTTTCCACCAACAACAATGGGAAAGTTCCCAAACTGAAGGAAACTACACTATTCAAACATTTTTAAAAGTATAAATGCAGCAGCCCAGTTAACTGCATAGGCCTCTCAATGCAACAGCTGAAACAGTACATTTTTAAACAAACAAAAGATGTTTAAAACAAGATAATTAACACTTATCAGTATGCATTTACTAATAACAAATTTCCTCCAGAAAACCTGCTAGGTTTCTGATATCACAAGTTTGCTTCATAATATTTACTAATAACAAATTTCCTCCAGAAAACCTGCTAGGTTTCTGATATCACAAGTTTGCTTCATAATATTAACAGCGTTGAAGCAATATTCTAACTCAGGCAGCACTGAGTTTTAAGTACAATAAAAAAAAATGAACAAGACACATTTAATGCATTGAAAAACAGTTAAAAGATAGAGTCAGCCTAAAAATATATCTAAATGAGGATCTTTGAGTGCATATATTTCTAATAGGGTTCCTTGGCAGTCAGTTCTTTGAGTGTTTTGCAATGACCTAGATGGGAAAAATATTTCCATAAAGGTTGTCGATGACATGAGAATAAGCTATTACGAGGAAACAACGTGCATTCCAATACTGTCGAAATAAAATCATGCATCTAGTGACAAAGAAGTCATAATTACAAGATAGAAGATTTTACTGGAAAAGCGCTGACTCAAAAATTCAGGGTAAGAAAAATATACTGATTATTTTGTCCAAGTAACTCTTCCAACTAATAATCAGTTTTCTCAACTATATCTTCAAATTATTGTCTTTGGTAAATAACTAATTACTGGGTTTACCCCCTCAAAAATGGGGCATGCACACACCATCAGAAGGCCTAAGTATCACTGGAGATACGCAAAAACATGGTAACTGTGGACTGTGGAGAGAGCATACTGCCAGAAGACAGCTCCCACAGCACTCCTTTTCATCACTTTCCCATCCAAAAAAAAAGATAGTTAAGTGCTACTTCATTTTGACACTTCTGGCACTCATTTAGGTAGTACTGTGCCATATGTTACTGGATTAAGAAGCATACCGGATATCAGGAGAGAACAGCATAACAAGCACCAGGGTGGTGTGCCACTGACAGCTTAACCAAAGCAAGTAGAAAGTAACAAGATCGTGAGTATGAAGATACCTGTCTGGAGAACCCAGGCAGCACCAGGGGATGTGAGGTCTCAGTGTTGTGGTAATTACACTAACAGTTAAACTTACAAGGCAAAATTCACCACCTCGTTTTCAAAAAGTAATAATGGAGACCTAAAAAGCTAATGGTCTTTGTAAGCAGGGTGTATCAAGTTGAAGGAGATGGGATGCATTATCCCTGTATTTGATCCCCAATACAATCACAGCTGAAACCGTACACAGTTCTACTGTCCACATGTGAATAAAAACATTGCAATACCAAATAATAATCAGAACTATCATAAATTATTAAGATTACTGGGAGATCCAACTTGCAGTGAGAAAACTCCATTGGTCTAGATACTCCAAATACACACAAAAAGATAACCTCACCTGCCCCAAAAGACTGCACACAGAAATTAAATTTGATGAGATATCTTCAGTCTCATACACAACCAGTACAATGAGATCCATTGAAAAGTCAAAGACTGCATCAAGAACAAAAGGCCATTTTCTAAATAGTGATTAAAGCTGGGCAAATTGTTCCTGTAGCTATGGTGAAGAATCCTCTATCACTGGAAGAAAAATTCTCAGATAGATATCCAAAGAGAAACACAAGTCTAGATAAAACAGAAACTACGACAAATTCTATGGCTTGTGCTACAGAACTGGGTAGTTAAGATCGTACAGTCTTCAACTTTAAAGTACCTACTAATTAAATATCATTTTGGAAAGAGAAGGGCAGTAGCATTTAGACAGCATTTACTGAAACATTTTTACATGCAACAGTTAAATACTAAACAAACTTTGCCTCCCTGGACTAGGTTCCAAAAAGTTATCAAACATCTCGGTAAGATATCCACAAAAGCCTACAGGATGTAAAGCACAATGCCAAAATACTTGAAAATAAACTTCTGGAAGTGTATTAGGACCAAAAAAACATAGTCAGCATTTTAAGTTGAACCAAATGCAACCCTTTTTGTTTCATCATTCATTAACAATACGTATTTAACAATTATAATTTTACATTAAAAACTGTTAACAGCAATTTTTAGCATCCTTTTCACTTAAAAGGTTCAGCCTTTTAAATATATCATAAAGAACAAAGTAAGAATATTAGCAGAAGCTAAAGCCAAATTACATTCTTATTAAACAATTGTTTTTAAATATAAAACGACTGGGGAAATCTTTTGAATACTTTTCTTACATAGTCATTAAAAGACTCCAGGCACATTACTTAGTTTAACAACTTACTGTCACTTCTCCTACATGAACAAATTCCATCCATATTCATAAACTGGTGGGTTTTTTTAAATGAGCCAGCAAGTGCATGTGCACTACCTCTAACCATATTTATCATTGTGTTGCTAAGCACAGAAATCACCATTCAAAAAGCCAGCAGCAAAATGAGCTAGTAATAACAAAACCCAGATAGGGGTAAGTGCATGCTTCAGTGTGAGCGCCAACTGCCACTTCTTTTCACTGTCTGAAAGCTAAGTGTGACATCTGGGTGAAAGGAAGACCACGCTCTATTTTGCCTGTCACTTTATTCCCTCTGGTACAAGACTGCTGCTCAGCTTTGAAGTGCACTTGTAAATCCCAAATATACTGCCTGAGTGAAAATGCCCAAGTCTCATTTGTTATAAACCGATTTTTCCTACATTATCACCAAGCATCTCATGCATTAGATTATTATGCATTATATGAATTTATCCTCTGCATAGTCATAAGCAGCCCTGACACCATGTGACACAAGCAGCTGAGGAACAGAGCCTGGGTTACCTGCCTGGGAACAAGAGAAATGTCGACAGCGGTTCTCCAACCAGAACCCACATCCCCACAGTGCAAACCAGTTCCCTAACCACAAGGTCATTCTTTTCAATTTCAGCTTGAGGTTCAAAGTTGTCGTCTTCCAAATGCTTCTTGTAAGCATCACTGAAGTGCAGAGAATCATAGACCTCTCAGCCACCCTCTTACATTGTTAAAATTCCTTCTCTGACTTCACTGTTTGAACAGCCTTCTCCATTCTCCCAACAGAGCTGGTATAGAGCCAACAGCAAAAGCTATTGAAACTAAATCAACCACTTGGTTATTAAACCAGTTAGGTTTAATCAACCACTAACTAAACAAAAACCAAGTGCATTATAACTGAAAGTTCTAATTTTCTTACAAAGAAATTAAGGATATATATTTAAAGAGATTACTTTTTTTTTCCTACCTTTTCAGTTATTTTCTTTGTTTTAAGCAAGCATTAGTGATACAGGGAAAAAGTTTCAACATCAAAAAGTGAAGGAAGGCGAACAGGAAAAAAAAAAAAGCATACTTACATTTGAATGTGATTATTTTTGCTACCTAGATTTCAGGATTAAGAAAACAGTGTCATAATCCAAAACAGAATTTTCTAACAACTGATTTTTTGACATTTTAAATAGCAAGTTTATTTGAAACTAATGACAAAACATGTTAATTTCAATAATGTAAGATATGCAACTCCTGAGTGTTCAGCGTGGAAAATATCCTGTTCATTTGTTCAACAGAACTAAAACATGGTTTTAAGTAGTTTTCTTCCTTTCCACATTGCCTCCTACTACAAGCAGAACCTACATGTGATGGAACAACACAGTTTCTTGTAAAATCTATTTCGCAAGTAAAATGTTTAATAGAATGTTAGCCCAGTATTATCAAAATGCCTTGAAAATTTAGTTTCCGCAGCTCCCTAACATATTATAATCCAAAATTTAAGGAGCAGGTATCCAGTGACAGAAGAAAGGGAGAAGGTTGCATCTCCAGCTCCTTAAAATAGTCTCTCCCTTCCCAAACTCAGCAGAGAAATCCTGGAAGGTATTACAACACTACACAAAGCCTCACACAGATATGCCAGAAACACATTAAGATGAAAAGATATGCAGTGGAGGGGTTGGTGTTAATCTGACTCCAGTGAGAACACAAAAAATTCCCATTGCAGCAAACTTTAAACACATTAAATAAGCACATGGTTATTTTCTCCTTCTCAGATACTGTCTACTGTTAGAATCCTCACAGTAGGGTTTATTCTATATTAACAAAACAGTTTATTTCTATAGGACAGACTTTCCTCCCAGCAACTATACTGTCATACCTACACGACTGTATGGTTTGTTCAGTTGTTTTTTTCATATGGTTTGTTCAGTAACTATCTACTCATTTTTTACACCAGAAAAAGGCCATTGCTAGAACAACTTGACTGGTACCACTGAAGAATCAGCAACTACTAGTAGAGTAGAACCAAATTCCCCAAGCAGATGTGTCAATCCCCAAATTCTGCAAAAGATGGATTAGCTAATTCAGAAGGAAGGAGAGGGGGGTTATTATTGTGCTTGAAGTAGCTTCATCAATTCCCTTTCTAAGGGATCACAATCTCTTTCTCCAGAATGTATATGAAATTTTAAAAAAAAAAAAAAAGAAAAAAAAAAGTTACACACAGATTTTTGTAGGTGCTATAGCAAAACTAGTGTTTTTGTCAACATACATAGAAAACAACCCTCCCATAACAGAGCAGCATAACCTCTGGGACACAAGGAAGTCAGCCCCTAAAGCAGCACTAAAAGTCTGCTGGTTCTTCTGGTGGTACCCTAGCTGCTGTCTGGGTCACTGGAAATCAAGAAGGGTCTTTCTGTGATGGCAGCAGACAGATTGCAACTGTTCTCTGCAACTACACAAGCAAAGAGACAGCACAGAATTGTGAAGCCCCATAAAAGGACACTGAGCACAAATAATTCCCAAATTGCCCCAAAGTACTCTTTTTGTTGCCAACAGAAGGGAATGCAGCTAATCCCCAACAGAAGTCTGGGGGTGCCCAAGCACAGGAAGTACATTGGGCACGATTCATGCACACTGGTAACATATCTCTCAACTGAGAGAGGAAACATTTATATTTTAGAAAGTAATGCTTCAGAAAACACCCAGGCTACAGAACAGTTTACACAGAGGAGTTGAGCTCAGAAAAAAAACATTCATCAGCTGGGGCTCCAGTTGTTGCTACAAATCCAAATTTAAGCCCCAGCCCAAATGCAGATGAGCCAGGGGCTTATACACACTTGCAGGACAAAACCCTGCAAGTACTAAAAACATTTTCAAGGAAAAAGTGAGGAAGGGGAGGCAGACCACACATGAATTTAATGCTACCTTGACGAAACAGACTTTTAAGACTTTTTACAACATTTTACCAATCTATTAAAAAACAGGTTAATAATGCCATAGGCAGTATTTCATTACTATCAAATTCATGCAAAATAGGTTTTGCATGACAAGAGATGATTCTACAGAGATGTTTGTCCATCAAACCCACACAAGTCCCGTTTGAAATACAACCTACTACCCTCCTATGGACATAGAACAAGTAAATCCCAATAGAAATGCTTTGTAACAGTACTTCAATTCTGAGAACATAATTATTTGTAATTTCACAGTAAAAACAGTCAGAGGTCCTGATGATGTCTCAGTCAAGACACAAGTGTTCTTATGTCAAAGCATCCATGTTTTAGTTTAAGTTCCACTCTCTGCATTCATACCTGTGTAAAACCACAGAAAGTGACAGACTTCAGTGGAGACACACTAGATGTTCAGGCCCCTTGACAACTTTATTACACCACAAACTGCCTCAAAACAACAAAACAAAATCCAGTATTTCTGCCTGCTTGTTACAGGTTCTTCACCTCACTCATGTCCAGATCAGGTTGGTCCTGACCTGCTAGAGCAGAACAAATAGATTTCTTTAGTAATAAACAAGAAACCCTCATAAATTATTAAAATAAGAAGAAATACAAGTCTCCAGACTGACTGAATTTCAGGCTTTCCATTACTTCAGTTAATGCTTATAAATGCAGTTATGCTTCAATATTCATACTCAGTTCCCTCATCCAAAATAAGACTATCTTGCACACACCTGTTAAAGCACAAGTGATAAAAAAATGGCACTAATTTATTACCATTCCAAATACAATAATTTCTCTAGACTTGTAGAGGCTACTCTGCATAGTAATTGTTGGATAACCTAGAAAATTCAACTTCAATACCACGTGGCATAAGCTAACATTAAATACATTTAAATTATTTAGGCTAACGGTGAGGAGCTTTAAAGAACATTTCAAATCCATTATCACCGAACTCCGTCAGGTTTTGCTTTATTTTTCCTTTTTTTTTTTTATATTCATGCCATCTGGCTGGATTGATCATGTGGTTAAACAATCTTCTGAACTTACTTCATCTGAAAAAAACACAACTAATTTGTATTAGTATTTCATTCAGTAACACATACACTCTTGATGGATTTGCAGGTGTCAGTTATGAAGTCATTTACCATCCTTCATAGACCGAGCTCCAATTCACAGAAAACACTCTGTAACAAATCTTCAGAAGGCCAGACAACCACCATCAAACCCGTGGATCACTACTCATTTATTGGCCATTATATAATAAAACAAACTTTTGTAAACCTCAAGTTTCAACTGTTCTGTTTAGAACTTGTATCGGATTCCCCATTCCAAACAACAGATACATACACCAGCAGAACTGAGTAAGTGAACAAACTAAAAAAGTTACTTAGACTAAAAACTCTGTGTCATCATGAACCACACGCTCAGATAGATTTACAGAAAATAAAACTGGCAACTGACAAAGCACGACAAGGCAGCATTTAAAAAGATTGCTAAAAATAAACAAACATTAATTTCCAAGTGCTATGGTAGAATTAAGTGACCTTTATGTTTTTTCCATTATGTTTTCAGATAAAAGTTTCTTGGACATACACAGACTATACATTTCAAGCCGTCAGCCTTATCAAAGATTTAATCTGTTCCCAAATACAAGAAAGAGACTGTTCTAGACCCAAAGATTTATAAGAAATGACCTCTGCTTTGTAATTTCATCAGATTACATGGAAGTGACCCTTAAAATTATTCACAGGAGAAAGTTACCGTTTGTACAAAAAGAGATGGGGGGGGTGGACTTTTAATTTTTAGTCACGCATTTCTGTCACATGTTAGGTATCAAAATGTGTTTATTTTGTTTTTAAACAAACCTACAACGAGGACTGCATAAATCAACAGATACAAGTCTAACGTGAATCCAGCACAGAACTTCAGTAACCAAATGACAGTAAAGGGCCTTCTCTTATGTGTATGCTGAAGCAGCCTAGTTTTATGGATATGAGTGTGTATCCAAATCATATCAGACATATTCATTATCACTCACAGATGGCACACCTATGCATGCCCTTCAGTGTGTAGAATTAGACCAGCTCCTTAAACTTTTCAGGCATTAGCGCTGTAGTACTCCTACCACTGATTTAGCCCCACATGGGTCAGCATCATAGGATCACTGGCATTTGTGTAATTTAACTCTCTCAGTTACAGATGCTTT
Source organism: Athene cunicularia (assembly GCF_003259725.1). Classification (NCBI taxonomy): domain Eukaryota; kingdom Metazoa; phylum Chordata; class Aves; order Strigiformes; family Strigidae; genus Athene; species Athene cunicularia. Next base: position 8,549,073 of record NW_020799095.1, on the reverse strand, counting down.
AAAATTACTGTCAGAACACCAAGGTCCCAGTGATTCCCACATTCTTACTGCTTGGGATCACTTAATATAAGTAACAGCAGGTTTTGGTAAGTTTGGGGGTTTTTTTTGTTTTTTAACGGTTTGTACAGAGGTTTGTAACTGGTCCTGTAAATGTTCTCTCTATAATATTTGCTTTTCTTCAAAACCACCGTGCTGCCTTACATTAAAAAGTCAAGTTTTAGATACTATCTTCATCCCTCTACTAAGAGGACAAAGTTTAATAACCAAAAGTAAAACACTAGTAAGAATCTTCTCTCTTGATTTCAACAGATCCCAATACAGAATTATTAATTCCAGAGTCCGGCTTCAACTCTGTAAAAAATTTTGCACTGAGACACTAGATGCCAAACCAGACCTTCCTCGGGACTTCCACAGATGCACATCAGGCTGTCCACACCCAACAAATTGCAAGACTAGGGCCTATCACCGTATCAACATAAATTAGGACTTGTCAAACAGGAAGGACAGAGCACAGGAGAGATCTTATAGAACAGGCAGGTAACTGTTTCCGCTGTCCCACCCCGCAGCAAAAAAATGACAGTAATAATTACAAGCATGACATTTTCCCCCTTTATTCTGGGAGGGTCTCACCCAGTTTTTCATTCTTTAGTTATCCAAGATAACTTCACAGAAGGAGGAGGCTAACGTGACAGAAAAGGAGCCTAAGGAGGGAACACTGCCGGGAGAACAGCTGTCTCTTATACACAAGATGTGTATAAGAGCTTCACGGCATGCCGGAGATGTAGTTATTCTTCTCGTCAGTTTGTAACTGGGGACCTGAAATGCGGAGCAGCCCCGAGTCTGTGACAAAATCCGAACTGAGGTTAGCTCCTGCATTTTAACCCTGTGGAAAGTTTTAGAATCCTGTGTACTAGAGATTTTTTGAGTGTACTAAGTGTTCTGTGCCCCCTGTGTTCTGCACTCAGAAGATACTCAAACCATCCGAATCCACACAGAAGTCTACATTCCCCATATAAATCGGCATAGAGAGGAGGGCTCCTAACTTAGATTCTCCCAGTTTTCTCTCTGGAAAATCCTACCATATGTGTTGTGGTCGGGTAGCTGAAATGTTGGGCAACCTGATCCTGAATTTTGTGTGGTTAAACTTCCCATGTTGTAGCTAAATACTGAGGCAGTGCAGTCTGGAAACTTGAATTTTAATTTAGTATTTCATTGGTGGAACACTTAATGCGCATCTCTTGCAGTACAAAGATTATGAACTTGGTTATTTTTTAAAACACAATATTTTAGAGTAACTACTTTTCCAAGCCAGAGCCATTACTTAAGATGTTCATGTAAAATTCACCAATCATTATGTACTATGGAAAGAAACACCATGACCACAATCTGAAAATCCTCATTGTGAGGCTCAACTCCTCATGACCACTGTTTTCAGAAGACACTGGAATGAACAAGACATGCTCCTCAGGAAGCTCAGACCCTGCTGGCTGGAAATAAGGATGAGACCCCTTCATTTCTCCTCATAATCAATTACAATGACAGCCCAGAACAGTGGAAGAAAATGCTTTAATGAAATAACAGTGTCATCACATCAGCCACTGCAACACATTACCTATATATGTTCTACATTATAGGTAATGAATGTCATTTTTTTTGCCTTCCACAGAAATTATTGGAAGATAATTATGTCAGGAAAAGAAGCTGCTTTACACAGGTATAGAGAGGCCTCTCCACACCTTTCAGTACAATAAAACTCAAGTAACGATGGTGTGCGTATCTGAAATGAAAGGGGTAACAGGCTGTAAGTATGTTATGTCCCCAGAAGAATTTTGCAAAATCCCAAAACATTTTTCACCACTGCTAGGATTACTGTGGTGTGACAACATAGGAACTTCTCTTACAGGTTATAAACTAGTTAACAGATGGGAAACAAAACACAGGAATAAATGGCCACTTTTCAAAGAGAGGGAAACTAGTACTCTGAGTTGAGCTCTATGTTACTCAGTGTCTTCTTAAATCAGAATCCCTTCATTTGCCTATAGTTAAAACTAGAATCAAGTGCAAAAAAACAGCAGAAGGATCTCACAATAGTGACTGACAAAATGGCAACTGAAATTTAATGTTGCTAAAAATCAAAATTAAGCACATGGGGAGAAAATAGCTTTTACTACGCATGCATACTGATGATCTAGAAATTAGCTATTTTCTCCCAGTAAAGAGATCTTGGAGTCATTTTAAATAGTCCTCTGAAAACCCCATCTTAGTGTTCAAGGGTAATCAAGCAAACAGCTGTGATGAGCTCATTAGGAAAATGGAAATAACAGCACACTGCTATATAAACCTATAGTACAGCCAGTGTCTGTATACTCTTCATTTATAATAGTCTCTCAAAAAGGACAGAGTAAAAAGAGGAAAGGTATAAACCCCAGCTTTTCTATGAGGAGAGAGCTAACCGAACAGGGTTTTCAGTTGGAAAAGGGACAACCAGCATACAAAATGGTGTTCAGGTTAATAGGAATGATTCTTTACTGTTTCTCATGAAACAACAACTATGGGGCAGCTGCTTTAAAACAAGCACAAGAAAATACCTTTTCACATGATTTGTACATGTAAAACTCATTGTTATGAAATGGTTTTGAATGCAAAATGTCTAGAGAGATTAAAAAAAACCCAGTTGTTTTTGAAGGTTGACCAATGTTTTGGATATATTCAAAGTTCAGAAAGGTACTAAACTTCTGACTCCTCAAAGACTGTTTACTTTACTGATGAAATAATCCCTGCCCTGTCTTTCTCTAAGCACTTACTAGTAGAAGAAATAAACTACTGGACTAGATAGACCTTTGGTTTAACCTGTAGTGCAGCTTTCGTATGCTAAAGATTCCTCCCCCCTTGGTTAAGCAAAGGTCCTGTTGAGTCAAACGTTGGCAGCTTTTAGATTGTATTCAAGCAAAAGAACGTGTAATTCTTCTCATCTCTTTTCCCTTCCCAGTACATGTATACTGTTGCAATCTAATGGAGCTGGGCAACCTTTTATAGCAATCTTGATATCAGTGAGCCACTATAATTTACTTTAAGTTATTAATATTCTTTTTTTTTTTTTTTTTTTTTTTTTTTTTTACTAGCTTATATCTGTCCCAGAAGAGCTAGACTTCAGGGTAATACACACTGACTTAGTCTGATGTGATACCGCATGATGTATGTGTTGTTGCAAGTATTGTTAATTAGCTATTTATTAACAGCAACCTGCCTAATGAAGGTTCTTACTGTGTTTCCAAGGTAACACAGCTGCACATTACAGTCCTCCTTTAGAATGTTACTTTCACTTTCTGACCAAACCAATATTTTGTCTCTTTCATTAAGTACCATGAAGAATCAAAATCACTCATTATTTATACCACTATTTAGAAAGCAAAACATCTGATAACGAATTCAATACTGTTTGCACTTATCAGGAAACAGAGACGTTTCTCCATCCTTTGCTATGCTACACAGTTTTTAGCTTCTAGAACAAGGTCAGCTCATAATCCATTTCTGTTTCCTGGTCATCTTGGTTTTTCTATACCTTTTTAATGCTCCCCTAGCAAACAGTTTTCTAGAATTACTCTCCCAATTTCTTTTTCCACCTCCTCTCTCCAACAGATTTCCACACAACTTCCTACTGCCATAATCTTACGGAATCTAACTATATAGTCTACAGAAACTACTTGTGCTCGGTCTATATTCAAGCATTGAACCTATTCCATGGAAACGCCCCAAGGCTTGTTCAGTTTTACTGCCTCCTCCTTCTTGCTCTACAGAGTCCTCCTGAGACACTACTTCATTCTGCATGAGATTTGGAGACTAAAGCCATCTATCACTAAATTGCAGGCAATACGTAGGGCAAAAACATACCACTGTTCTCCTCTGTCTCCACTGTCCATAGCACCAGAATGACACAGGCACAATCCCTAAAGTTCAGTTCATGCCATGGTCACACCTGAACCAAGCCTGCACTCACTAACTCTTCCCCAGTTGTCTACAGCCACTGCCAGAGTGTGAATGCAGCAGGTGGAAGGAACAGTGCACAGCAGCAGCATGTGCTCTGGTCCTTCCTCAGATGCAGTTCCATAAATTCCTGGGCATGAAGGTCTAAAAGAAGCAGTGATGCCCCTAATCTGGCCTTTTTCATAACACAGTACAAGAATTGTAATAGTATTTCTATCTTATAGAATGGTTGCACTTAGATTTAACCAGCATGTCATCCAAAAACTTCTGACCCGAGGATTTCAAGAACATAGAGAAGCTACCATTAACTTTGCAGTCTGCCAACTTTAGCATTAGCTTTGCTGAATCAGTATGCATATATCCTCCCTCCCTGGTGCCTGCAAGCCTGCAACATAAGTTAAACATGCTTGTTTGCCACACTTCATCCTGTTGTCAAGCAGCTTCTCATCCAGGTTTCTCATCCACCAGCATAACCATCCTCCTAAACCTCACTTCACTTAAAGCTGGCGACACAGTCAAGAGAGACACAGCATATGGTAAAAGTACCCAGACTACCTTTGCTGCCAGAAACAATCGAGCCCAGGAAACAGAGACTTGCATGCAGGGTAATTTACTCTACCGTGAGGCATTGCAAGTTCATTTGGACTGAGGTTTGTGCTGCCACTGTTAGACTCTCATAGTTTGTTTACTTGGCCACAGTGCACTGCTCTGTAATTTGCAGGTTAGACCAGTTGAAACAAAACTTGATCAAAATGTCTGAGCCTCTGTAATACAAACTTTGGGATGGTTAGCTGGAGAGAATACTAGTTTATATTATGCATATATTTGCATTGGATGTCATTAGATGTGCATGAGGAAGTAATGTGTACAACAACCATGACAAAAGGTATTTTCTGCATAGCTAGAATCAACCCTCTGAACTGCAACTGGAAACAAATAGGAAGCCAGTGCATAAAGAAACTAAGTGAGCATAAGAAACAGCATAAATATCACCAGCACTATATATTGTGTATTTTAGCTGGTGGGAACAGCCTTACTCTGTGCTGGCTGATGTTTGATCAGTTGTTATAGGTAGTCACAAATACAGTTCTTTAACACAGATGCATTCATACACCAAGGTCAGAAGAAAACACAGATTATCTAGCATAATCTGCTAGATAACAGAAACCCTTTTCAGTTTGATGTGGCATTACAGATAAATGTCGATACACCAAATCTTAACAGCGTGCAGGCATTTTTACCCACTGTTTTTCTAGCTCTGTTGTTAAATGTTTAGATACTTGAAAAGTGCACTAGCCCATTAAGGATCAAATGCAGATTCAAGACCAGACTGACTTTACTCGGTGACACTCTATATATTGTATCTCAAGCCAGTGCTCAAGCTCTCTTTTATCCCCCTTTTTTGGAGAGCTGAATGGTTCCAGTGGAATCTGTCAGATTTCAACATTTATTATTCATAAGGCATGAGGCTATATATCACTGTAAGAAGACCCATCTTAGTGTCCATCCACTTTCTAAATTAAATATCTGTGCACCTCTAATCATATGCCTAATTTGCAAAGCCATTTCCACATCCTAAAAGTATTGCTATAGAGGACTGTTACTGCAGAGCATATATTTATTGATAATATAGTGCTAGTTTATGCCACTTGGGCTCTGATCTCATACTCTACAAACAGCAATTTGTATAGTTGTTTGATAATAGCATACAGTATCTTATAGCTTAAGAACCAGTCTCATTCAAGTTGGATCAGTCTCTAATCCCCTTATTCACCCACAGCAGAGCTGTATTTTACTCACATCATCTTTAAAAATACTATTTAGGTAGTGCTGGAATCCACCACACAATGTGATGACAGTTTGAAAAAAAAAAAAAAAAGAGTGGGGTGAAAATAACTATGAGCTAGAAATTAAAAGCAAAACACAAACATTTAAGATTTTTTTGGCACGGAGAAAGGGAGAAAAATTCAGCTAATAAAACTTTCTAACAACTACTTACGCAGAAAGTACTTTACATTACTAATTCCAGACTCCATTCTGCAAGCAGTTTCATCTACAAAACCTAATTGAAACAAATACAAGTTTCTAATGCAACATGACTGACTCCTTTTATGTACAAATCTGCATAAAAAGTGCTGGTAGGTATTTCAATATGTGTGATTGTAATATATAGACATGGCAAGAGACAGAGTATGTTTGAAAGTTTCTGAAACTGCAGAACCTCGTATTAAAACAAGCATAATATTCACCCTCTTTTTCATGACAATCTTTTAGAAGGGGCAGATTATAGAGATTTCCTAGTTTTTTGATAAGTAATGTTAAAATTACATTACAAAATGCAAGAACCTTAGAGCAAATCATACCTACATTTTAACTGCTTTTTACTATCAAAATAAATCACCTGTAAACTCAATAAACTACTGAAATATGGATTTGCCATTCAGTTCTAAATTTTAGCTCTCACCAATAAAATCAGTCAGTAAGCATGTAAAAGGCAGTAAAACTTGGGGATTTTTTACGGTTTGGGGATTTATAGTCTTGGGGGTTATACTGTGATCAACTCTAGAATGTGTGATGTGTGCAATTATCCCAAGGTAAAGATGTCATTTTTTTGTGCCAGGGTTCACCACTGACTGATTTTAATTTGGCTGATACAGACAAGTCATAATAGCTTGTGAAAAACTCATGAACCAGAATTTTCTTATGTATTACAATAAATAAGATTAGTTTAAAAAAAATTAAAAGGAGTGTGCTGCATATTGCCTAATTTGTGCAAATGCTGGGCTAACTCTTTTGCAGTCTACAGGTTTAATGCTGATATAACAAATAGACAACCTTATGTTCAGTGGGATCCCACCGTACAGAATTGACTGTTACCTTCACTGATTCTGAAGAACAGTAGAAACTGAGGTTTATAAAAGCCTGACAAGGTCATTTATCTAATCTGATTGCTGGAGAGAAAAAGACAGCCATATTTTTTTCCCTCTTCTCCGGTGAATTTGCTTGTAATGCTTGCTCTCTCGTATCACACTCAGCCTTGACAGGAGCATCCAGTGGAGATAACCTCAAATATGCAAAGAGCTTAATTATGATTACATCTCTCTGCTTTCTAGAACTCAGCAGTCAGCTTTGATCTTTGATTTTTCTGAGCCTATTCCACAGAACTGCATATGCGTTCATACATGGCATGGCTTGTTATGAGAGTATTTGCTATGGTTTCAAAGATATAAACGTGGGGGTTTTTTTTAGAATAAGCATACTACAAGTTCAGGGAGCTGCCATTTTTCAGTTTAATTTTTCCTGACCTTGGTCTTTTCCGTAGAGGATGCCTGGTACAGGCACTCCTTAGCTGCAGTTTCACAAATCCAGAGATTCTAGACTCTGAGCTCTGCCAGCTTCAATCAATCATAAACCTTCCCCTACTATGGTGATAGTGTTACAGCCTAAAAATAGGGCTATGCTTTCAGAAAATGAGATAGCATTAAAGTTCTGAAAGTTGATAAAACAGATTCCAGACACTAATAACCTGAAATTACAATAAGTGGAAGAATTCATGGGTTTGCACACACAGACAATTTTCCTCCTTCTTTATAAAATACACAGGAGACTGGAGAAATTTGTTTTAATTTTTCTGACATCCTGTTTGTGTGAAATGAAGAAGGAATGTCTAATCTTACTGTTTTATTGGAGAAAAATAGGGATCAGTTCTGGGGGACCTTGAAATCCTGATCAGAAAAGGTCAACCCTTAACTGACAAGACAGGCATTGGATCTCAAAAAAAAAATAATCTCACAAATATTTGAAACTGTCATCAGAAATAAAAATTTAAATAAACAATATAACAAAGCTTTGAAGGGTCTCAATAAGAACTTACCACATCCAAATCAGGCTTCACTTAATCTGATGTCAGTTTTGAAAACTCTTTAAATTCTCCACATAATTCTCAAAACACATCGTGAAAAAACAAGTAGAAAGGATCTGAGGTTTTAGTATAAATATCAAATGGAACAGGAAAGGCCTTCAAAAGATCATGCACCTCCCTTTTTTTAGAAGACTGCTTGAAAAAAATCATCATCTAAAAGCTATAAATAAACTTATACACAGCATGTACTTTATAAACTGGAATAGGCTGTTATAATGGGAAAACAGAGCCCATATACTAATTTAATCTGATCCCAGATTCTTTCATGTCAGAAATCAATTTCATATCACTTTCAGTGGAGAAGGACATAGAATTCTATTGCTGACAGGGAAAAACAGGGCTTATAGGCGGAAACAAAGACAAGAATCAGTCACTTTGAAAGAGTTTTAGACATTTGGAGCACCAGCATGGTCTTTGGCAGTTGCTGTTACCTTATTTTGCCAGTGAGATCTGTTCTAACCAAGTTTAGACAACACTGTGATAGCAACACAAGCGGCTGGTCTACTTTAGAATTCCCAGTGGAGGTGGAACTGCTCCAGTGTCAGCCTTAGAGTGTAATGGGGAGTTTGCCAAAAAAGGCTAGGTTAGATGCAGTCTTTGGAGGCTGCACATAAACCACACATGTCAAAATCCTGACAGTTAACTGCCAGGAAGTTTATTAACCCAGGGAGAAATAGAAGACAAGTCTTCTGACATAACCACAGGATTTTCTCACTCTCATAGAGCTCCAGAAGGAAAACTGATGTTTGATGATGCAGTGCACCAGAAATAAGACAGAGGTCATCAACCACAGACAGAGATAACCAAACGTTTCAGGGTAATTTGAATCTTCGGAAAATATTACAAAGGGAAGCAGATCTAACCAAGCCAATCCAAGCCATCACACAAGAAAAGAGAAGGGTTTAAGGAAAAAAAGAGCTTTCTCTGCATGAAAGTAAGCCGATGCCCTGATGCCATAGGTTTTAATATTATTTTCCTTTAGTTTAGTAGTTTTCAGGGAAAATACCACTCTTACCTACACAAATTTTATGCATAACACTTCTGACACATTCCTTGCACTTAGGTAATTTTCTTCACAGGGGATAGGAACTATGTTTATGCATCCAGAGGTACTAATGGCCTTATTAATTAATAAATATGGGAAGAAATACACAAAGCAATTTATTTCTGCTTTGTTTTTTCCTAGCATTTCCCTAGTGTAAAATTAGCACAGTTCTCAAAAGTTGCAACTCCATGAAGTTTGAATGCAGTAACAGGTCCTCAGGCTTGAGTCTTGCTAAAAGAAAAACATAAAAGTGGAAAGAAATGTAAGTGGAAAGAAAAGGTATAAAGGTAGAAAAATACTCTTGTATGAGCCCCTTTCTCAGGAAAATTCTCCACTTTAGTTCAAGTGAAGAAAGGTAAGGCTACCAACTTCTTTTTCTTTGGCCAAGAGCAGTTTGCTTCAACCTGGACTGGGGAGGTAGAAATGAACAGCAAGCAGTATACAGTATCAGTTTACAAAAAAGGGACGAATATCGATTTGTAACATAGAAACATTTCTCATTTACAGTCTGAAGCACAATGCAACTGATGTTTCTTCCCTAGACAATAAAGTTATTTTCTTCTCACTAATGCTGCTCTTAGCTACCCAGCAATGCACATGTGGAAGGACTGACCAGGAAGCATGTATCTTCCTGTTTCACTGGCTTCTGAACTTCCCCTACATTCTCTGTACTGTTAGTGGCACCCTTTGTGCCTCTGAGAAACTTGTGCTGTATAACAGAGAAGATCAAGAAATTCAAGCCCAGCTGGAATCAAAGCACCTAATGTAGTTGATCTCTGCTATGCATCCTGTGTCCCAGAGTCTACTTAATGTCGTATAACATCAGAAATAAAATAAAAATACATATCCTAAAGGCTCAATCACAGCTCTAACTCCCTAGAAATACAGCAGATAATGAAAGGAAGTTCAAACATTGTTATACTGTGTATACAAAAGCAATAGGTATCATTAAAAGAAAATATGACATTGAGAAGGTCACCTTTTTGTGGTGGCTGGTGCTGAAATACATGGTATGTTTAGGCATCTCCTCTTGATATAGGTCAAAGGAAGCAGTGAACCTGCAGCATAGAAATGTAAGAAGTACAATAGCTGTGTCATAAAATGAAACACAAAAATGTGGTTTTATCTAGGATAAAAGATTACGTTAGAAGTATCTATGAAATGAAAACTGAAGAATCAGATTTATTTTCTCATGAAGGAAACCAATATTGAAATCCAGGACACAACTAAAAAGCTTCAGAAAACACTTAAAAGACTGACAGATTTAGAATTAAATCTGGGTGCATTATTTAGTTAGCTCAAGAATTACTCAGTCCAGAATAAAGCCTCTAGCCAATGGATGGCAGTCTAATTCAGCAGACATGACTAAAAATTCAAAACACCAGTAAAAAGGACGACTCAGGTATGAAGCTCACATCTGCAGGGTAATAAGGAATATGCATACAAAGTTCCAAATCAAAGTCAGGAAAATAACACAAGAAGCCTTACATTCTGTGATAGCACCATCTAGGAAAACATGTCACAAAACATATGTAGAAAGAGAAGCAAATCATCTAATATATTATGTCGTTTCGCAAGGGTGCACCAGCAGAGTGCACATCATCAAAAAGGAGATGATGAGGGCCTCATTAAGTCTGATTAATTCCTCACAGGAGTTGTACCAGGAGATGAATGGACTGTCAGCTAGAAAGCAAATGGGAAATGTATTGCTTTGTGCACCAGTGTCCAGCTTAAAACTAATGTATTGCCAGAACTTCAGATTTTCTCATAAAATGTCACTAATAATAGAAGATAAGCAATAGGACCTAGATCTCACAGTGGTTAGCTTTTCTCACAGATGTAATATATTAATTAGGCTATATTTCTATGAATTATAACAGTGTCAATGGAAAAAAAAAAAGCCCAAACTTTTGGATTAAAAGTGACTAACATCCTTGGTCTTACAAAGGAGGCCGCACTCAGAGGCAAAGGGAAAGCAAAGTAATTCAGGTTATTATGAAGACATCTTCCTAAAGAATGTGGAAGTCCTTACAGAGTATGGAAAAGAGCTGGAGAAGTTAAAGTGCTTCACATTTCATGCCTCCAGGAAAGTTCCCCTTGGCCTAAGGTAGCATGAGAAGAGAAACTGGATGAATTATTTTGAGAGTCACAGGGCAAACAGAAAAAACAAAAGCGCAAACACATTTAAACATCATAAAAAAAATATTCCACTTAGTCATGGATTCCAAAGAATTCAGCAACTATTTAAAAAGGGAATGTGTTCCATTTCCTCAAAGGGAAGGAACACTAAGGGAACATGGCTGATGTCAAGGATTTTTTCTTCACTGAATACATTCCCAAAATCTTCCACATACATCTGCAGCAGCCTATCCTGAAAGCTTATGTATTTCACTTTTTCCTTTCAGAAAAGACTAAATCGTATTTTTATTTAATCCAATATTCTAATAAAATCCCCAAGTTTAAAGTTGTAAGAAAATGCCTAGTTAATATGGTCATTAATGACTACAAAGTCAATTTTCCATTTCATTATAATTTGGACAGCTCATACACTTCAGAAGACTTCTATTGCATGACTAATGAATTTTGAAGGGTCAAAGTGTTGTGAACATTTTAGTGCCTCCAAGGCCAACACAACAAACGATTAAGAACTTTCAAATAAACACTCATGCAAACTCAAAAGCTAAGCCACAAACTACATTAGTAAATTCACTGTTATATATTACAGCAGATTCATTAGTCATGCAATAGGGTTTATGGGTGCACAGACAAAGAAAGACAATGCATCATCTCTACTAGCAGCAGATACAAAGATCTGGATCTCCAAAAGAACTGGTGATATTTCTTCTGAAAGATGAAGGAAGTTTTATAGCATTTGCAAAAATAAATACAAATGAGAAGAGATTTCACTATCTACTGTGTTAATTTATTCTTCAGTCCAAATGGTTTTTCATACCATCCTGGTCTCCCTTCTTACATACTAGGTATAAACTAGAATATCAGAGCAGAGGAGACAAGTTTGCAGAGATGGGGATAACTACAGGGAGGATAGTCTCTTCATGCTAATAATTGTAAGAACTTTCCTCTTTAACCAACTGAATATAAAGTAGACTATCAGACAGTGCTATATAGCCTCTCCCCTACATAAAAAGACAGTTATTTTTTTCCAGACAGTAGTTGGTAGCATGCTATTGACTCTCAAAGTGAATTTATGTAAATAAAAGTGCATTCATCCCATGTTAATATTCAGAATTAAAACTTTTCTGTTGAGAGATATCCACTGATATTTACTGATATCTGATGATATCTATTGATATCTATCTACTGATATTTACTGGGTTTTTTTCCTATCAGCAGTGACCAAAACTCAACTCTTTATCCTGCTTCTTAATCAACATGATTACATCTTATACTCCCATCATTTATGCCTGCACAACCCTATCCACAGCAACCAAGTTGGGGATGAATACTTCAGGCTCTAGAACATTATTTTAAGTCTGAATACCACACTAATACACATAAGCATTACAAACAACGACATTTTTCTATCCAAAATTAAAGAAAATCAAAATTACTGATGAAATTGTTAACATCATCATAGTTCACCATTATTTTTCTAAAAACTTGCAGGGATATTTTTTTTGCTGTTGCTTCTCCCACACCCAGGTAACCAACTGAGGCATTACTCAGGAATTCAGAACTCAGAGGTCTTTTGGAAACACCTCTGTTGAGCAGGGACCTAAGGTAGCTGCTAAAACAAATGAAGCTATCCATAAACTACAGATTTTTAGTTTTGCTGTGAAGAACATCCCAGTCTTTCTTAAACATAAAGGGTGGAGACCCAAATTAGGTCCAAATTGGGACGTTAACTCAAATAATTTACAAATTTTAAGAAATAGAAATTGACATGTTAACTGGCTGTAAATTCAATTTTGTGCCACACCTTGTTCAGAAACGTTCAGTCTAATGCCTCCTTTGTCTCCATCTTGGTCTTTTGCTCAGTTGAGTTCACCTACAATCTCTGTGAAGCATTGAAGTCCCCATATGTTTGAACTTTAGCTGCATGGGACAGGATTTATTCTTGGGAAACAGTAACTCTTTCTAGAGCAAAAGGAGCTTCCACCTTCACAGAACACTAAATTAATCTCCAGTGAAAGTAATTCTTTGCTGATTAATATCATGTTCTTGTTATAAAGTTGCATTCAGGAGTCTTTTCTTCTGTTACAAGTCTTTGTTGTAATCTACTAACACAAGTGTTAATAGAAAAACACACTTCTGTGTGTGCAGATCAGGACACTGTCGGGCATAGATGATTTTTTCTTTGAAACATATTATGTTAAGCACACTGAAAAGCTTTGGTTTACATATTCGGACCCTATCAGACTGACACTAAATTGGCTGCCATCTTCGAAAACTGTTTCAAAACCCCCTGGCCTTTCACAGTTTATGGCAAGTGTATGATTTCCAACTAACCAAAACCATTGAAATCAGTCACAATTACTCCGGATGCTATGTTTGTCCTAGGTGTTGATACTCGGGAGGTTAATATGCATAGACTGTACCACAGAATAACAAACCAGAAAGTTGGAACACCCTCATGGGAATTTATGTCCTCTGCAGATAAGATAAATACAGCCCTATGCCCTTGAGTTACAAACTAGCTGCGACAGATCCGTTCCACGGGGGACATTTCATGCTGGTTTGGTATGCTGATAACAGGGCTTGGATGCTGCTGGTACTATTAGACTGCACATACTGTACACAAAGGTTACTGAGATAATCACACTCGATGCAGAGAGGCGTTGCACACATTAGGATTGCACCGGTTGCATTGTTTTCTGATGCACAGCAATGGAAGAGCACGAATGTAAGTGGTAAGAGCAAAAAAACAGCCCACTGCTGGTGAGAAATAAGATTGCACCTCATTAAAGGCGACCAGAGGCAGCCGGAAAGCTGCCCCTACCTCCATCACAGAGAGGTGACGAGTCTGCAGTGCTAGACCTGCCCTCCATCCTGAGGACACACTAAGCACTGTGAGTGGAAAAGAATAGGAAATTGGGTTTATAGTAAAAATCTCACTAGAAACTCCTGTTACAATGCTCTAAAACTCAGGTAAGATCTGATGTCCAAAAATAGGCGGGTTTTAAAACTTTATTGGATCACTTATTATGACCTACTATCTAGGAAAAGGATGAACGCAGGAAACAACCAGCTGCTCTGCTGTCTTAAGGTCAGAAGCTGAGGTACAAACTGCCCCTCCTGTAGCGTATGTGGTGGCCACTTACAAAGCAGAGAAACACAGAGCAATATACATGTTCTATGCAGATCCATCACAGCAAGGTATGTCTCTGTATGTTGTAGCGTGGCAGAGCTCTGTGCAGCGCACAAGCTGAAATAGCACACAGAGAATCAGGGTCTCTGCAGTGCAGATAGAAGGGGTGAAGACAGCAGGGCCAAGAAATGACACATCTATCCCAGCACAGCTACCAAGTATAATTTGGCTTTCATACTTTTTTTTTTTTTTTTTTTTTTTTTTTTTTCCTGGGATCACTGTCACCCTGTGAGTCCCACAGAGTAGAACTCCTGCAGATTGCATGGCTTTACACAACTGAAACCCATCAATCTCGTCTTCGCTGACAACCAGCTTGGCTTGGTACTCTGCTCAAAAGCTCACAAACTTCCTTCCTGCTATAAAGAACCATCCCTTATTTAACTATGTAACCAGCCTGACTGCCCAGGTGGAGCCATGGGGTAAGTGCTTCTATGTCTATTATATATTTTGTGGCAAATGAAACATTGGCCACCATAGTTGCTGGAGTTTTTATAATTTGCACGAAGAGTTGGTAAGCTGCTTTTTACTACATACCATATGAGTTTTGCTTGGCATGTAGAGTGTATTTTTAAGATATAACATGTTACAGATATAGATTTTGTTTATCTTCCCTGATTTATTTTTGATATGATCTCACATAATAATAGAGTGATTTGCTACAATTCTACAACAAAGGAATAAGATGTTTTCATTTCCAGTCTTAAATACTTTTGTAATTGGGAATAATTTGCTCTTTGTACATCCCTTCCTTGTATGAGTGAGTCATGTATTATTTATTTCTCATGGCCCTAGTCCCTAAGTTTGCCTAACTTTACTCAAATAAACTGGTTCTGCAGCTGCTCAGATGAGTGAAGTCAGGCAGGAACACAAGTAAATTGCCTTTCTGTGCAGCTGATCTTTGTCCTGTTGTTAGTCTTACTCCTACTCAGCAATGAAGGATCAGCACAGGTGCATTCATGTAACTAAGAAAAGAGTTATGTATTTGCTGTGCTAAAAGTGAATATTATATAAGCCTGTGTCATTACAGTTTTTTAAGCTAGTGTAGAAACATATTTCTAGCTTTAACTGTCAGGAAACAGCAAGAATGAGCTGCTCTGCAAAGGAAGGTAAGCCAAGAGGATGGGCCAGGGTGGCAGGCAGGTGGGAGCAATGCCCCTCCTAACAAGGCTGTAGTCCCAAACTACCTGAGCAAGCAAAGCAAAGCAGGTCTGGTGACTGTAATCAGGTTCAGCCAAAAGTCCACTGATGGCCAGAAAACTCTGAAGACACCTGACAGCTCCAAGGTCAACTCAGGGAGACAAGTCAGGAAGGCAAGGTCAGGGTTGGCAAAGTGGAAGGCCAGGCATGACATACATGCAACATAGTTCAGGCAGGAACCAACAGCAAGGCCTGAGCTGAAATGCAGCTCCTGAGGCCATGGGTAGAGTGTTCATGGATGGAAATGCACATCCTTGGTCCCATCTGAGGTTTCTCACAGCTTTCTCATGACCTAGCAGTTTACACAGCAGTGTGATCCAACATTACACAGTTGTGCCACGCCATAGTTGCCTGTGAACAGAGGCAGCCAAAGCCTGGGAGATGGGGAAGGGGTTCCAGAGGAGGCTCATGCAAAACAACGGTTACAGGCTGGTCAAGTCAACTAGTGCCTGCAGGCTCACTGAGGGCCCTGAAGAACACCATAGGTAAAATGTTTCGTAAATACTTTTTACCTATTCATTTCCATTTAACAATGGAAACATTTTCACAAGCCCATACACACTGAGGCTCTCATTTTGCTTAAAATGAACAAACAGTTTCTGATTTTACTTTACATTGACTGTTTCACAGTGAATTTATATTGTTTATTGTTTCACAATGTTTATGTTGTGAAAAACATGTTCCATGGCTCTCAGTTCAGTTTCTCTTGACAGACAAGACAGTTCACTAATTTGTTCCAAAAAATGACAATGACATATAATTAAATTTGAATGCAACAAAAAAATCAATTATGGAATTGCATACAATTTCACATAGTCTATGTCAATAAAAGCTATTAAACGGTAACAAACTGATTCTCAGACACAACTATTGAGAGCATCAGCTAAGCATATCATTGATCTAGCAGGAATTGCTGGGTACAATTATTTCTAAAAATCAGTCAATACATCTTTCTACAAAAACTTTATCTGAATGTTTTCTTCAGAGCGCATAAGACTGAATATCTGACATACAGAGAGAAATGAAGTCATACATACCTAGGTCAACATTCACTATGTTAATGGAACTGCCTTCACTCTGTCTCAATCCTTATTATGAAAACCCCAAACTTCACATCTTGTATTACTAAAAGATTGTAGGGAAAGTATTGGGACTGTCTTTCCAGAAACTTTTGCTCTGGAAGAGTAGCTGTGTGCCAGTTAAAGTTCATTCTAGATGTAGTAAAAGTCACCGGAGCATGGTAGAGAGAGACTATAAGTGATCTATCCTGATTCCACATCATTGGACAGTGCATCAGATTCCACTATGGATGAGAGAGCTGTGCAGTCACTTAGCTGTGTTTCCCATTATGTGAATGTTTGTTATATGCATGAACTTCTGATTCCATAATTCAACTGACCAGATAGTCATTTTACATCTTGACCAGCTAGAAATAGATTTCACTTCAAGTCCAGACACTTCTTCCAGTGTCAGCACAATGGTGGCACACAGCGCTGTACCTAACAATCCGAGAAACCAGTAGTAGTAAACAGCAATGCTAAGAAAATCCTGACTATTGCTTGTTAAGAGTTTGCAAGACCACTCAAAACTGATGCCAACGAATGTGCAGCACATGTGCAGTCATCTGTAGCATCACAGTCATAAACAAAGAGGCACAAACCATTCCACTCCAGTTAAAAATGAGTTTTCCTAATTGCAGCATTCCATGGGATAATGGTACATACAGAAGGAGACCTGGTATATTTTATTGCTAGCTGAGAACATATGTCACATGGACACTAGCCAGTTTATCTGAAGATCCATATTTCAATTTCATTGCGCTTTTTTCCCCCTCAATAATCCCCTTGCAGTCAAAAAAAATGCAAGAAAAAATTGACACATGATCCAAACCTCTTTTGACTAATAACTTTGCCAAAATTGTATGTTATTTTAAGTAAAAGTGATGTAACACAAAAACTTAATGGAATAATTTGTAACAAATTACCATCAGTAATAGGTTACCTGAAAGAAGTACACTATATTGGGCAGGCAATGGAAAAAGCAGTACCAGCAGAATCTGTAAGATACAGAGAGAAAGTCTTTATGAAGCTAAAATGAGACATTTATTTTCCAGATTTCTCCTTATCTATTAAACTTTATAATTTGTACTTGACCTAGGTTCCCAGCTAGATTAAAATTGTATTTATCTTGTAAAACCTGCCAAAATGCAGTATGATCTTCAAGCAAGGCTGCAAATGTTCTTTCTTCTTTGAGAATAGGGATGTGATACATTTGGAAGACTGACTTATTTCAAAGGTGCCTGTCAACATTGCATGAGGTGGGTAGTTCGCTAAAAATAAAGTGAGTATATTTGCCTCAATGTAAGGAAAAGTAAAACGGCTTATACCCCTCAATACACCTTTCTTTCCTTGTGTGCTGTTTTTGGCTGGAGTAAAGTTCAATTTTTTCATAGTAGCTATTATAGTATGGTGCTATATTTTGGATTTGTGCTGAAAACAGTGTTGATAGCACAGGGACATTTTCATTATTGCTGAGCTTACACAGCACTTTACACAGTGTCAAGTGTTACACAGTGCTTACACAGAGTCAAGGCCTTTTCTGCCTCTCACCCCACCGCACCAGCGAGTAGGTTGGGGGTGCACAAGAAGCTGGGAGGGGTCACAGCCAGGACAGCTGACTCCAACTGACCAAATGGATATCCCATACCGTATGATGTCATGCTCAGTAATAAAAAGCCAGGGGAAGAAGAAGGAAGAGGGGGATGTCTGGAGTGATGGCATTTGTCTTCCCAAGTAACCATTGATGTCTCTATGGAATTTTCTACTCTGCTCATTCTAAACTTGTAAATAGAACAATCACAGGGTAAGTCACTGATTTAAGAGTGGTGTAACCAAAAGAAGGAACCAGGAAATAAGGTAGTGAGTTACTTTGTATAAATAATGCATGTCTGGTTAACACTAAAAAGATTGATAAGAGGGGAACATCTTCCCCCAGGAGGTGCCACAAGATGGATGATTGTCTGAGAAGAAAATGCCATTAACTAGGGAAAAGATAAAGGCAGCGGAGACCGCAACCACCAGCTCAATTTAAGACCAAGAAGACATCTCCACACACACACACACACACTTTGAGTTTGCGCAGAAGAATTAAAACATGCCATAACTTTAAATTGAGATGAGGAATGTTGTTAGCCTATGAGGGATAAAGTGATAAGAAACAAACCAATGGTCATTACGGTAAATGTGTACTAGTGTGGTCTGAAGTGTATAAATACATTGAAGTTCTTTTGGGCGGTGCACTGGCTTTGTTGAATCACCACCTAGCACCCCACTCTGTGCAGACATGGAATAAATAAATACCTCTGATCTGTGTGTATATTGGTGTGCTGCACACCACATAAACAACCCCACTGGTGGGACGACACCATTATGTGTGATGGAGCCCTGCTTTCCTGGAGATGGCTGAACACCTGCCTGCCAATGGGAAGTGGTGAATGAATTCCTTATTTTGCTTTGTCTGCATGCACAGCTTTTGCTTTACCTATTATACCCTCTTTATCTCAAACCACAAGTTTTCTCACTTTTTTTAACCTTTCTGATTCTCTTCCCCATCCCACAGCGGGCTGGAGGAGTAAAGGAGCAGCTGTGTGGTGCTTAGGCTGGTGTTATACCATGACACATCATTAACTTTTTATACTCAAAAATGCAGAATAGTCAGCCAAAGCAGAGCAGGACTGGAAAGACTCAGGTGAGAATGGGCATAAATGAGAAACATTTGAATTAAGCTGTAGAGAGCTGACAAAATTACACAGATAAGAGGTAGGAAAATAGGTTAAATGAAGAAACAATGAGGAGGAATAGGGAGTAGAGTTGAAAGGGAGGAAGAAGTCTGAGCAGGAGGGAAGATAAAATGTTTGCATTTCCTGGCCTTCATATGCATTTTTTTGGGGGACTTCAAGGCTACCCAGCAGTCACTGGGAATAAAAAACTGAAAACCAAACCTAATCGCCTCCCATTCTGTACCTTCAAAAAAGTCAGACTGTGGGACATGAAGAGCACTTTCTTAATTCTATTATTCAGTTACATCTATGTTTGTTTAATTTAGGCAGGACATCATCTGTCTTTAAGATGCTTTAGAAACTGAGGTGTCTTATGTCTTAGTCTTCTTCCCTTTGAGGACATCTACTCAGAGAGGCTGAGCTGTGCTACTTAATCCATACCCATAGTTATGCTAAAGAGTTTATACTACTGAAGAAGTCACACAGTTCTGACAGTCCCACACTCACACAACAGCATGTATATGAAAAAAATTCCTACAAAATCAGCAGAATTTAGAATGTCTCAAGATGTGTTTCAAGACCTCAATATGTTCCAGTGCAATAATCACCTGATTATATATAAATTATATATAAATCAGATTCCTATCTTTTGTACAGAACACTAATAAAAAAATTAAAGGAAACTGCTATTTAATGCTTTTAAGAAAACAATTTTTAATAATTATTCAATGAGATAATCAACACATTAAATGGGAATTTTCCAAGTGGGTAATCAGGATTGTTTTCAGAAATTTGCAATTAAAGCTAATATTTTATACTACTGGAGCTCTCTTGTATTTTCTAGTTGCCAGATGCTTCTGCTTTGTACAGGACTCTTTGCTGTTGTAGATTAGCACTGACATATCTTATTATCTCTGGGTTCTGAGTTTTGAAAGGAGCTTGTCAGGTTTTGATAAATGTTTGGACACCAGACAAATAGAGAACTTCCTAGAAAAAGAGGAACAGGCATTCTAGCAATATCTAGAATAGTTAAAATAGATCAATAATTAAGCTGCAAGTGAAGTGACTCTGCATATAAGTAATCTAGAACATGAAATTGGAGAATCTCAGAGCTTTATACTGCCCCCACATGAGTTGGTTTTGTTCTTCTTAATGGATGCTTAATCCGTGCTGTCTTTTTCATCAGCATGTGTAAAGTCAAATGAGGCACTGAAGAAAAAAAAATGGATCTATTGACATTGAACCAACAAACCACTTAAACACAGAGGAAAACTAGAAATCAGGAACACTGATCTCATTGTGTATTACTTTCTCCCACATCTAAAATGTATTTTTATTTTATTTATCAATCTTCCTCTTTTTTTTTTTTTTTTTTTTTTTTTTTTCCTGTAATGGAATTATAGGTACCAAGCGATCTGCTTTCTGACATGCACTAGATAAAGTTTATATTGATTTAGTCTTTTGGGGTGTTGACAGATCAAATATTAGTGGTGGTTTAACAAACCCAGATGCCTGCTTCACCCGTCAGAGGACCTCGTACAGCTGCCATAGCAAAGCTGGCATAAGGGAACATATGCTCCTGCCTCAGCTGCTTCCATACAAAGCCCAGAATCAGAGGGCCTTAACACCTGTAATTAAGGCTGGTGTTTTGCTTGATCTGTAAGAACCCATAGCTGTCTGTCACTTTCCTTTGGCTAGTTGCTGTATAAAGTTCAGGAGAATGAAATATGCACATGAGTATCTGTGATTTCAATTCATTGGTTATAGCTGGACTGTCATGGGTACACCATGAGGATGTGCTCTTTTACAAAAGATGTTGCTATTTCCTGAGATTACCTTTCAGACTGCCTTTGCTCTTAACCCATCTCATTAGCAATTTAAGGTAAAATAGCAGACTCTGAACTCAAACCACTAACATGCAAAAAGTAATTTCTTCTGCCAACCTTGAGAAAAAGATTAAAACCTCAATTTGAGGTTGGTATAGACCACTAGGATGGGAAGACAGTATCTTCAGTCAGTAGGGCCAGATTGCCTGAACACATCTGAGTCTGCAGATGACGCGTAAAAGAGTATCTTTGTGTTCTTGCTAACATTAATGATCTGGTAGCACTTGTTTTAACAGTAGAAAGGTTCTTTCTTGCTCTTTCTTCTCTGTTGTCTGCAATGTTTTTATTTAAAGGATTGGACACTTCTTTTCTCAGATGCAGTTTAAATTAATCAATACTCTATTAATTGCCCTGACAGCCAAGAGGGCAAACCACATCCTGGGATGCATTTAACACAGTATAACTAGCTGGTCAAAAGAGGTGATTATTGTGCTGTATTCAGCACTGGTGCAGCCTCCCCTGGAATACTGTGTGCTGTTCTGGGTCCCACAATCTGAGAAGGATGTGAAGGTCCTTCAATGTGTCCAGAGGAGGGGCAACCAAGCTGGTGAAAGGGCTGGAAGGAATGTCCTGTGAGGAGCAGCTGGGGACTTTGGGTTTGTCTAAGTTTCAAGAAAAGGAGGCTGAGGGGCAACCTCATTGCTCTCTACAGCTTCCTGAGGAGGATATGAAGGAAGTGCCAGTCTCTTCTCCCTGGGATCCTGTGATAGGACCTGTGGGAATGGTTCAAAGCAGCAGTAGGAGAGGTTTAGAGTGGAAATTAGGAAGCATTTCTTTACTGAGAGGGTGGTCAAACACTGGAACAGGCTTCCTGGAGAGGTGGTCAATGCCCCGAGTCTGTCAGTGTTTAAGAGGCATCTGGACAATGCCCTTAATAACAAGCTTTAACTTCATCAGCCCTGAATTGGTCAGGCATTTGGACTAGATGATCGTTATAGGTCCCTACCAACTGAAATAGCCTATTCTGTTCTAATAAGTAAAAGTCTCTATTTGGAAAGGTATGGGTAGGCCTCCACAATGTACTTCTGCCATGCATCTGAGGAATCTTCAAGATTAATATATGTTCACATTACATTTTGGCTGTTAACAGAGTTTGTATAAACTTGAACTGTTTAACTAGACTTCAGCTTAGTTCACGGTGAAGATGTATGTTAAAGTTCAGGTTGCAGCTTCCAGTAAGACAATGACAATTGTGTAAAACACAGTACACACAGAGCCCCATAAAATGCTGCAGACTGATGGATCGTAGCCTTCTAGACTGTTGAAAAACTGTCAGCTTTATAAGAAAATCTATACAATTTATGGTTTGTCTGTATTTTTTATATTTTGCATTTAGCTTAATAAAGACTTTTATCTTTCCTGTCCAGATCATCAAAATGATCCTGAAGTGCTTACATTAAGGATGTACATTTGCATCATTTTCATTCCCCTATTTCATTAAATATTTAGACTCCAGTCACTTGTTATTCAATTTTATAGGACTACCCGCTCCCCAATCCCTCAAAAGCTAGGCTGGATATTATCAACCCTGGTCTCTGGATGCTTAAGGCAAGAGTAATCAAAACACTCCCTCACAGGACTCAAACAATAATGAGATGAGGAGTTTCTCCACATTAGGAAACGCTACCATGGAAATTAAGCTAGTAGTACAAGCGGATTTGATTTAGGCATTGTTTTGTTTTGTTTTGTTTTCCCCTTCTGGTTTATTTTAATCTGATAACGAACCGGCAGTGGTGTAAATGAAAACCCCACTTGTAAACAGAAAAAACAGAGAACCCACTGCTTCAGTTCTGATGACCCAACAGGCAACTGGGCAGGTCTAAATTTTCCCCTCAAGTAGCTTCTAACTGAAGGAGCATTTCAGGAACAGCTAATACCACCAGCCCTCTAGCAAGCTACTTGGAAAAAGGTACAAAAGAAGTCGTCTGCCACAGCTCCCTGTAATGAAAAGCTCTAAAGGGTATTGTCCTGATACACAGTTTCTGCTAATAAAGAGGGCACCATCTTTGTACAGAGACAAGAGCACTGTATTTGAGTGCTTTCAGCTGGTTATTAAATACAGCTAAAGCTGTCAGTAGAAATACACCTTGGATGAAAAAGTTTTATCACGGGTGACTCAAAACCACCTTACCAAACAAACAGCTCATCAGCATTGTTTTTTTCCCCCTGGAGAAGCATGGGAAACAGAGAACAACGTGATTTTGGCTAAAGGCTGAGGGGAAAGGAGTATTGGAAAACACTCTTATTTCTCTCATTAAAATCGCCCTGGGCCTGGCCTGCTTTTTATCTTGGTTTCTCCACGTCTGGACTCTTCACAGACTTGCTCTGAAGCTGTTCAGCACTGCTCCAGCGCTAGGAGAGAGCTGAAGAGGTTTGTCGTGACATACATGACTGAAACGTATGGTACTACTTGAGTAGAAAAGGGTGACAGTAGGGATGTGGCACGGTGCCCGCAGGACTGCCCGTTCCGGTCGAGGGCTCCCGCCATGGAGGGCGAAGCTAACGGCAAGGGCCCGCCGGCCCTCGCCCAC
>NW_020799095.1:8481960-8525351 GCF_003259725.1 Athene cunicularia | reverse complement strand
TGTGGCCGGCGGGGCTTGGCCTGTGGCGGGCTCGTGGGGTGGCTTGCGCCATGCGGGTGGGCTTCTCCCGCCCGAGCTCGGTGACCCTGAGAGGCGGAGGTGCTGCCCTTCAGGGAGCGGAGGAAGGAGCGGCAGACCCGAGCACCCTGTTTTGGCGTGGCTGCGGGCGCCCGCCTGTTCTCTGGAGGGGTTATTTCGGGATATTTTTAACCTGGTATTCGTTGTGTGGTTTGGCCGATGTCAGGTGACGTAGACATTAAAGATACTGAAAACATTTTGGTTTTTTCAGCAGGTCGTTGCTAACTAGGCGCTGCCTGTAGGGCTTCTGTAACAAGTCCACTTCGAAAGCGTTGTTCGGGGTTTCCCTTGTTAGCTGTCTTTAAAAGTAACTCAGAGAAGAGTTGTGAGACGCTAGGATATTTGATATACCTTTTCTTTTCAAATGGTTATGCAGAGGCACGCGTAAGGCTTGAGACAAGGTTTTATTGATGCATCTATCGCTAGCTTGTAATTACACTTAAATAAATTTACTGTTGTGTCCACTGAAAGCAATAGATTTACTAAGTTTCTCTAAGAGGAGCATCGTGTTAATAATCATTTGGCTTGCTTCTTCAATTTCTCTAGCATTCCTGATCACTCTTTTTACCCTGAAACCCTGTTTACAATTAAGTACAACTGTTATATAAATGTATCCTCACAGTTTGCCATTTTAATTCCTAATGCTGAGCATACATTATTTCTGATAACAATCTGTTTTTTTAAGACTAAATCTAAATCCAGAATTTGGTGTAGAGCAAGAGCAAGGTACTGCAGTTTATTAAACAAAACTTAATAGCCTTTCGTCAAGGTGATCTTAGACTTGTTGCTCACCCCCTGCCCTCCTGCAATCGGCTGCTGTTTTGCATAGTTAAAAATATCAGCAACTGCCAAGTTGTATTTTTCTTTGTGATGGCTTGTTGAGGGAATGGCTGACATTTCAGCGCAGCATCTCTTGCTTTCCTTGCACTGGCCTGTAAGATGGATGGGGAAATACTGTGCATTGCAATATATGTCAGAAGGAAATTGTGTAGTTAAACCTATCAGTCTTTTAGGAGTTATTTTTGCTGTTCTTCCATACTTGAAATCTAGCAAAAAGTTTTACAGGAAGTTTGACAGCTTTTATATTTGAGTAACTCTGAAACTCACTTGCAGAAGCAAAAGGATTTGTAGATATTACCTATTAGCAATAACCATGTGTGTATATATTTTATTTTCACCTCATTGGATCAGTTTAATAGCAAGAAAAACTCCTGCCTAATGGGGTGGATATTTGAGTGGCAAAATGCCCGTATCTGTGATGCTGAGAGAAGGAGATAATGCTATTACTGTGCATCAGCTTTTTTTTTTCTTTTGGGGATAAATGTATTCAAATAACTGATAGCTTATTTCATATCTGATAGCAATGTGGCATTTTTTTGTAGTAGGAAAGCAGAAACCAAAGTAATCAAAAATTTTAAATTGCAAACGATTTGACATGCAACAGCTCTCCTGTCCTCCTCCCCCTAAATGTTTCTGAAAATAGTAATTCTTGGAGACGTAGGTGATTTCTCCCTCAGAGCCCAAGGGATGACAGACACCAAATCCTGACTGCAAAGAGCACTGCGATTCAGTAATATATGCAACCATTGAACTAAATTGTAAATTTTACTTGAATTGTGTACCTGTGTGCATGTAAGTGCCTTTTTGAACTGGGGCCTGTGGTCCTAAAGTGGAATCATTTAATGCTCAAAAGCAGGTAAACAGAAAGAAAATTAAGCACTTTATGCATCTTACCATTGATATTTTGACCGTTACATGTTTTTGAAGCCTGGATCACTGGAGCATCTGACTGGTGTTGCCTAAATTGTCAGCATGTAAGTAGTTGAACAGAGTGGAGTTGAGATGATTCTGTCTGACAAATGCCAGTAACTGAATGATCATCTTTGCATTCTCACAGCCCTTTAACCTATATCTGGGACAGAAAAAAAATACTAAAGGAGCTTGGCAGGGCAGTGACCAGTTGAGCCAATCACCTTGGATGATAAACTACTTGCAGTCAGACTTGTTTGGTTGGTTTGGTGGGGGAAGGTCACCTTAGCAATGAAGTTGAGTTGGCAGGGGTCACTCCACACCTGATGGAAGCTCACGGGACTGGACAGATGGATTTTTACTGGCCTTGGCCATTTAGTTTATTCTGCTGGTGGATAAGTGATTGTATTAGGATCTTTAAGATAGGAGATAAAATAAGCTTTATTGAATATGGAGCGAGTACACCTTGGGAATATGCCTTGGAACCTCAGAATTCAAGGACAGTGTCCAGATTAATTTAAAGCACTGCAAACGCTGCCTTGGACATGTATTACAGCATGCTCTTCTGATAACGCTTCCAGGGCAGGTTAACAAGGTGGACACAAACAGAATTTATCCTTGTCTGTTTTGCTAGAACCAGTTGTAAATTAATCTGATCGCCCAACCTGAACTAAAACTGTAGAGTTTGGGAAGAGTTGGGAAGTTACAGGGACAGAGGGGTTCATACAGCTAGGACTTGCTGTGGAAGAGTGGGAGGTGAAACATGGTTTATCTGAGGTGATTTTACAGGGACAAGTGGTAGAGCAAGACGAGATTAATGATACTATTTACACTTTCATATTTAGACTTCCACCGATGCTGGTATCTGGGCAAGTTTAGAAGTTTCTGGGTTTTGTGCTTTACTTTTAAAATGATCAGGAGAAAGCAGACCAACTGCGATATACTGTTAACAGCAAAGGGCAGGAGGCAAAGTGATGGTCTTGGTCAGTGAGCATCAGATAGCTTTTTAGAAGTGTTAAATCACTGTATGTGATTGTATTTGGGCGTACCTCTGATACTCATTGCAAGGAAGAGAACTACTGTCTGGCATGCACCTACCTTGCACTACTTAAATTGCATTAACCACCCCTCAGAGCATGTCAGGATTAAGATTTTTGAAGGAATCTTTCACTGTGGTTTTTCTTGTGTAACTGAGCTGCTGCAGGCATGAAGTCCTGCAACCTCACTCACACTAGAACTGTTAGTGCTAGGAATAAATTGGCAAGAATTCCCATTCCTTTGCCTTGCAGTGTGTCAGGAGTATAGAAGATGAGCCAGACGTTCTAGAAGATTATTTCAGAGTACACACTGAGGATTATTAGGGCACAGGAGAGTATATAGGCTTGCTTGTTGGATTAACAGGTGTGGGGAACTGGTATTTCACCTTGCATAGAGCAATTTTAGACTCAGTGTCAGTTGTTTGACCTTGCTTAATTCAGTTCTCCAACAGTTGTTGCAACATAACAGGGAATGAGGAACTAGAGAAGCCAGTCAGGAATCTTCTTGAATTCAGGAACTAAGACCAGACAAATCTTCCCTTTTTTGATACTACATTCAAAGGCTGAATAAAAGACAGCTAAGGCATTTAAGTGTTAAATAGTGATGGAATTAATGTCTCTCTCAAGTAGCACACGCTGCCAGAGTTTATGCTGGCGAACTGAAAATCCCCACTGTACAGTTGCTGAATCAGTTGTTTCTGTCTTTATCTACACTAAGCACACACAATGTGTAGTGAAGTTCAAAACTGAAGACAGTGATTTTGTCGGGATCCAGCCTTTGTATATAAATCTGCAGTAGTAAATGTGCTTTTGTTAAAGGAACTCAAAGCACTTTCTGTGGAACACATACCTGTGTTGTGTTGAATGTGATTCATACTGTTTGTGTGGATCTGAAATTTGGGGGTTGAGCTGGTCTGCCATTGCAGCAGAAAGCACTCTGTGTGCATGCAGATCTAGAATGTAAGTTTGAGAAGAGATGCCTAACAATTGTGGCTTCTGTATCACCTCGTGAACCCAGGGGAATTGGTAGTGTGTGAAGTGCTACTGGAGAAATAAATTCCAGTCTTTTAAGGCATACAGTTTTATCGTTTAGCTGAAGAAAGTCTACTTAGGATACTATAATTTTTTCTGATGCTACTTAGAAAGTGACCTTAGGCCTGTGATAGCACACATCTTTAATATAGCATAGTGAGTTGTGCCATATTAAAAGCTCTCAGAGCAGAATGAATCTATTTGGTTCAATTGCCAGCTATGAGTTTCTTACAAGCAATTCCCATAATAAATTTAGAGCAGCGTGTGATCGTAACTAGATTTGAAAGGTTTAAATGTTCTTACCTCCTAATAAAGTGTGCAGTTTCCACACACGCACGCACATAGGCCTCAGATCAGTGAGACTGTGTACTTTTATCACATCTTTCTACAATTTGTCTGCTTAGTAGGTTATCAGTAATTATGAAGCCACCTCTTGTCCCAAGGAAAGGAAGTTAGGTTAATAGGTTTTATAAATTGCATCTTTTTCTTCCGTATAGCATTCAGGCTAGGAATGGAAGGGAAGGTTGCATTTGGTCCTCTTCTTTTGGGTTGCTTCAGTAATTCCGATTAATTTCATTGCTGCATAGAGATTTTAGTAAAATTGATCACCATCCTACAGATTTCACTGTGTGCTGTTCTTGGGGAGAAAATGAGGCTAACAGTAATGGAATTATCTGCCTGCAAATTCAGAGGATGCTGTTGCAACATCAAAGTCTGTGAGTTGGCAGCATAACCATAAAGCTTATAACTTATGCAAGATATAACTGCTTTTGGCTTTAAGCATGTATCAGTATTATACAGCAATTGGTGGGTCAGTCATCTTAGCAAAGAAAGCTTCCTGTTTCTTAAAGGTAAAAATTATCTGTTTTTAAAAAATGAAGTGTGTCACTTCTACCATGTGGCTTTGAAGATCTAATTAATTTGATGTGTGGAAATACAGTAACCCAAACTCTTACTGAATAGCCAAAAAGCAGACAAAAAAAAGTAAGAATGGTTTCAGTAAATGCTTCAATCCAACCAACTCTGGATATGTTTAAGAGAAGGCAGCAGGTGTGAATGGTGTATTTTCCCACTTGTTTTACTAGATCAAAAATGCTACATAGTAATGTCCGATAACCTGTGAATTTCTGTTTATTTTAAAGATAATCTCTTTCTCCTAGAGCAAAATCATAATTTTTTAAGAATACTTTTGTTTTCTTTCCTGCAGGGGTTCTGCAGTTGCCAAAATAATAGGCAGTAATGTAAAAAAATTGCAAAAGTTTGCTTCCACAGTGAAGATGTGGGTCTTTGAGGAGACTATTAATGGGAGAAAACTGACAGATATCATAAATAATGAACATGAAAATGTAAAATATCTCCCTGGATACAAGCTGCCAGATAATGTGGTAAGGCTCAGAAGCTGAATTCTAGTTATAGAGCAGAGGGAATATTGCTCATGCTATGAATGGAAGGAAAAATTTGTTTTGTTAACAAAATAGGGTTTACAATATTTCAGACTGTATGCTATTTTACTGATGAGATCAGAGATTTGAACAAGTAAAATGACACAATTCCAATGCACTGTACTCTCTTTTTTTGATTGTTGGGGTTTTTTTTTTGCGATCTCCCTATTGTCTTTATGTTACTACAGCTTCTGTATAGGGAAGCAAATGTGAAAACAAGGGCAAGATTAACAGCTCTGACCTCTGACCATACCCACTAAAAAAAAAGTTGGCCTCAACTTTGGAAGGGAGCTGGCTAGTCAGTGAGAATTGAATATGTGCAGTCAGATCACCATGTTATATGTAGCACTGCCAGAGCAGAACAGTGGGGCTCCGCATCTGTTCTGTGTTGCTGTAACTTGATAGGGGGGGGGGGGGGCAGATGGTGACTCTTGCCCAAAAAACATTATAGGAAGAGGCTGCAGCAGCTGACAATTCAGTAGAAATTTTGGGCAGGAAAACCATGAATTGCTGTGCATTGCAGTTTTCTTTTTAACAATAATGTTAAAATCCTATTTCCCTAGCATTGAGCAAGTTTTTGCTGTCCACTACCTGCTCATTCAAGTTTGTTCTGTTTATCAATAGGTCAAGCTTATTGCTGCATTTTAAACCTGAGTGTAATTTTAAGATGGTCATCAAGTGTTAGGAAAAGTGGAGTTTGGCAAGTGGCTTCAAAGTAGGTCACTGTCTTACAGGGTAAACAAAATCTGTGAGTACAGAGAAAGAAAATATAATTTAGCAGATGTAAGAGGTATGGAGAAGAAATTTGAGTGTGTAAGAAACTAAGTAAAGAAACTACTTTTCTACATGCAGTAATTTATCAAAAACTGAGATTATTTTGTCAAAGAGAAGGCAGCTTTTTATTTTATATTTTCTTTCTTAAAGTACTTGTTTGAATGTTACGGAACATTGTGAATTTTGGTTACATTAACCACACTGGTGGTTGTGAAGAGGCCCCTTTCAAAACATGAAATAGCTTGTTTGAAAGCTTAAATTCTTTTGCTTTTCTGGGAAGTTTATGTTAATTTTTGTTTTCAGTGATGAAGCACAGTAGTTTGTAGCATTCAGTATAAGGCCAAAATTTTGGTTTTACTTATCAAATAACGCTTGTGTGTAGTGTTAATTTTACGAAGTTATGTGGCCTTTCTCTCCCATAACTACACAGGTTGCTGTCCCAAACCTTAATGAAGCTGTACGGGATGCTGACTTGCTGGTTTTTGTCATTCCTCATCAGTTCATTCATAAAGTCTGCGATGAAATCACAGGACGAGTACCCAAGAAGGCACTTGGTATAACTCTCATAAAGGTATAATAAATATTATGCATTAATAATTGAGAATATGTCATGGAATCTTCTAAAACAAGATGGTTTATATTTTGATATAAGAAGTGTCTTTGCATTATTCACTTGTTTGTTCCATTAAACCTTTCTAGACCTAAGATTGGAATTTGTCTTGGTCATTAGTGGATTGTTATGTGGTGTTTTTTTAGGCTAGTGCTTGCAAGAAGATGAGAATGAGGCTGTTCACAAGACTTTCAAAAAAGGGAGTGAATATGATTTGCACCACCAAGCTTTCCAGTCTTTTAGTTGTTGTTTCTAAATGCATCATTAGATGAAGAACAGAGCACAAGCATAATGCTTTGATTGTTAACGCACATCCCACACGCTGAGTTGATCATTTTAAGAATCGCTGAGAGAATTTCATGTGACTGATAGCGCTCTTGTTCATGTCAAGTATCATGTTGCAACAAGTGAATCTGTTCAGCATGGCCCAAAAAGATCGTTTGAGCATAGAAAATAGGAGG
Organism: Athene cunicularia; assembly: GCF_003259725.1. Lineage (NCBI taxonomy): Eukaryota > Metazoa > Chordata > Aves > Strigiformes > Strigidae > Athene > Athene cunicularia. Next base: position 8,518,168 of record NW_020799095.1, on the reverse strand, counting down.
GGGCAGAGGTGTCGGAAGTGTTTCACTGGAGTGTTTCTCGTTTTGGTGGCAGGAGAATTTTTAAATGCGGATGAGCTTCTTTTTTAAATTTTTTTTTTGCTGTGTGTTTAGCTGCAAAGAATAAGGTATTCCCACAAGGTCTGGAAGATTCTGGTTTGCTGCTGCTTTGTACTTAGTTGAGAGTGGGCCATTTTCTCAGCACACATGCCCTTGTTTACTGTCATTTCTGTAAAATGATACATTTATGGATCTGTGCTTTAAAAGAACAAAAACCCCCTTACTTACTGCAAGCTTGTCTCTTTAGTTTGGCTATCTAAACCCATCAAACCTGTGTTGTTTTGTCAGTGCTGACCTGATATATTTGAGATGTATGGAAAACTAATGCTTTCCAAGTGCACTTGCTGCATTTTATAGAACAACTTTTCATATTATAGAAGAATGAAATAAGGCAGTGTTAAAAGAGCTGAATGCATAACACTGAAACCACACAACTGTCCTAGATGCCCTTAAATTTGTTGCTTTAAAGTTGTCCATTTATGCTTCTTTCTTATGTAAGCTCAGGATAAACTTTATTTTGCTGTAATTTGCTAAATGTGAGTTATGTTCTCATGTCCTTAGAGATAGAAATAACTAATGAAATTGGTGGAGTAAATGAGATTTTATGTCAGCATATCTGAAGTCAGAGTCTGGGCCTGTATTCATTTGGGATTACTGCTCTGGGTATTGATTGCCAGTGCTTTAATGGAGTGTGGATTAATGGCTATGTTTAAAAAAAAAAAAAAGAAAGGAGGTGGAGGGGATACTTATCTTTAAAGAAAAAAAAAAAAAATCCAAGCCCCAAACAAACAAAAAAAACCCCAACAGAACAAAAAGCCTGTACTTAGTGTAGTGTGAGTAAAATAGTGGCGCCTGCCATGCAGAGCAGAGTTGATTAGTAGGCATCCTCCCACTGTCACGTAGCGACACTGCAACAGTAGGCTGTCTTTTGAAAGAAATCGTGTGAGGCCCCTTAATTTTTTTGCAGAATGCAAAGTACATGTTAGCTTTCATGAAAAGGCCTAACTGTGCATCATTAAAAGTATCATTTAAGAAGGGCAGAGATTTAACACAACAATGAAACTAAGTAGTAGAGGCGGGAATGCATTCTTCTACTTTTGCAGCTTTATGCATTTTGTTTTCATCAAAGTCATATTTTTAGTTGTCTCATTATGTTCAACACTAATGCTATTAAAGTGGCTTGTGTTAACTTTGGCAGTTAAAGTGCAGTTCTGCTCTGAAAAATATCATTAGTGGGACACCTTGTTTCTGTGCTTTCTGTCAATAAATTGCTTGGCAAGATAGCAGTGTCTCATCTTTTAGGTTTTTTTCTTTTTTTTTGACAGTAATCTTAAAGCAGAGCCTAATGTCTGATAATAAAACTGAATCTTTGGAAAATAAAGACATTTGTCTGCTGGTTAATCTGCATTCCCACTGAAACATTTGCAGCTGTGTTGCTTTTCTGATCACTGGTGTGTATGAAAACCTAACAAATCTTTGTGTGGATGCGAGGGCAGGAACCGTACACAGCTTACAATGAGGTACAGCAGTGAGCACAGGAAGCAGCGTAGGTGGAGGTCATTCAAAATACTCTTCAGGCAACATCATCAGTCTTATTTTCATCTACCTAGATATGGGCTCCAGGGATTGTTCTGGCAGGCATGTTAGGACTCAAGCGATAAGACCACAGACTTAAACTTGCATTGTCTGGGGATCACAGCTGCCTAGTGGAAATTCCCATGCTGGAGCCTTGGATTTTGGGGCAGGGAGGGGTGCTTGTTTTTTCTCCTGTCATCTACCATTCAATATCAGATTTAACTCTACAAGAAACAGGTGCAGGTCTCCTTGACTTTGGGCAGAAGTTGCGTGTTTCATAGCAGAGCTGAATTTGGCACCCAAGCCTCTCTGATCTCCTTTCACTTGGATGAATAATGGTTGTGTACATATTCACATTTTTGGAGTTGTTCCCAATGCGTGCATGCTTTTCTTTATTATTTGTCTGCTTAGGAGGGAGGGACCTTACAGTTATTTTGTGGGGACATTTTTGACGCTGAGGGAAAAATACAACATGTGTTTGTGTACTTGCTTTTAGATTCTTTCTGTATGGCTCATTAAAGATAAGAAGGGAGAGCTGTGCATTGATACATGTTGAAAAAATGTAGAAATGCAGGCACTAGTTTAATTGGCTGGTTTGATACAGGCGGTTCTGCGTGTCTCTTGATTGTATCATGTTATTTAAGGAATAGCACCTCTGATCTGTGGAAATGCAAATTACGGCCTCCCTGAAATGTCACTATTGGCAACATACAAGTGTGTGTATGTGGAAGTAGTAGAGGCTGACACTGCTTTTTTAACTTTAAGTCATAATTCAAAATTACCGACCCCCAAAAGTACCAAATTCCCAACATTAAAAAATAGTACTGTATAAAATGTGGTATACTGTGGGAAGGAAAGACCATTTCAGTAGCTTGTCTGCTATGCCCTTGTTCTAAAAACTCAGAAAGAATCTGCATTTAGCAGGCTAGGAGAAAAAGGTTTTGTGAAAAGAAAAGGGTCTCATTTGGAGTTCTTAGTTCAGACAATTCAGGATACCAGACTCTCTTCTCCATTGCAGCATTAATCTCTGGGGTGATCTTTTCTAAGGTCCTATTTCTGCCCTTACTTTCATGCTTTGTTAAGAATACGTTATAAATACAGATTGAAAATAACTTTAGAAGTCAAATTATTCTCAGTTGTTTAGCTTTCTACATACCTGTGAACAGCTGTTCCATTTGTGATGGTATTCAAAATTACTAAACTGGGTTTCTGCTAGTCAACTGTTGTTGGTATTATACACAAGGGAATCTGTCTCTGAAATTTCAGTTCAGATACCTCTTCGCAAAACAAGTTATTGGGATTCCATTTTGTGAGTTTTGGTGCATTTTCAAATCCAAGTACTGGCCTGATTCACAACTGATGGATTGGTGATGCTTCACTGATTTTAATAAGGATACACTGATAATAAGTGACTGAGATTCTGAACTAGCAAAGCTGAATATCCAACACTTCATAGAATCTTTGAGCATGGAATAAACACTGTTACCATCATCTAGAGTTTAGTCCTAATACTTAGGGTGCTACCTCCTATGAAAAGAAGACAAGAGCAGAAGTTTCACTGGTAGCAAGTCTGTCATCTTTAGTGTCTATCTGAGTAGGCTTTGTTGCACTTCGCACCCGTGGACAAGACTAATTGTGATGTGCTACTGTGTCTAATGAATGACTTTTTAGTAATTCCATTTAATGTTGGCTGCAGGGAATAGATGAAGGCCCGGAGGGACTCAAACTGATCTCTGACATTATTCGAGAGAAGATGGGAATAGACATCAGTGTGCTGATGGGAGCTAACATTGCCAATGAGGTGGCAGCAGAGAAATTCTGTGAAACCACAATAGGTACTGTTCCAAGTAATGAGAATGTTCAAAATATGTTCCTGTCCTCACAGTTGCATACCAAGTAGCTCAAATGTTATCATTTTCAACATTGGCTGGCTGTTATCAGAAATTGTTGAGTTCTTTTTTATGTTAATGTTGAATTTCCTAGAATATTTACACTTCCAAAAGTACTAGGACAATACCAGGAATAGAGGGACAGGGAGGAGTGCAATTTTACCTAGTCTCACTAAGGTTGTGACCTTAGCAGGTGAAATACTAAGCATGCTTTTTATCACCCTCCACATGACAAACTGCTTTATTTTGTTGCTGTGCTTAAGGTTTTCCTTGGGTCTGCGTGGCTTTATATGGATAAATGATTATATATTCTGTGCTCCAGCTTAAGTGTTATGGTCACAGATCATACCTTTATGCATGTTTGGGTTGGTTTTATTTTAAAGGTATCAATATCTTATTTTAATTTCTCAAAATAATTAGTTCCCCCAAAAGCTAGACATGGTTTTAGTTCTGTGTTGATGTCTGCACACCTTTGCAGCACCAAGATGTGTGTAGTCTCAGATTTCACAGTGTTTAGATAGGCATATGTGTGTGGGTATATGCATACAGGTAGTCATACATAATAGCACAGAGTTCCTGTTACTTTTGCAGTGTTAATTTTTACAGTTTTATGCCTATTTAGCTTTGTAACCTATCATTAACAGCATTTGCACTGACCTCTTAGACACATTTGTCAGTGGCAGCACGCTCAATTAATAAAACATCCTTGATGTGCCTTTATCAGTGGGTATTTTTCTGAAATGCAGACCTTAAAATAATTGGTAGAATTCCACCTGCTATATTATTATTATTATTATTTATTATTATTATTTGTTGTTATTACTATTTATTATTATTATTAATTTTATTATTTATTATTATTATTTATTTTTTGTTATTGACTGTTCTTTTTAAAAAGAATGATCAAAAAAAGAGAGAGTATAGAGAATTAATGGAATTGTTATTTGGAATCTGTTGCTGAGCAGACAGTGAATTATGCAGAAGTCATAAAGAAGTCCTTCTTCATTAAGAAGAGTAACTCAGTGCAGAGCTCCTAAGTGCAATATAGGCATGTCCTTAGTCACTTAAAACAGGAGTGTTTTTAGGATGAAGATAGAACAACCTTTCTCTGCTTTTAAGCTTGCACAGGAAAGGCTAAATAACACCGAAGTAAATTATTCAATTTTAACCTTCTGTCTCTCAACAGGCAGCAAAATCTTGGAGAATGGCCTTCTCTTCAAAGAACTCCTGCAGACTCCAAACTTCCGAATAACTGTAGTCGATGATGCAGATACAGTTGAGCTTTGTGGTGCTCTGAAGGTAAGATTAACAGGCTGCAGTTGGTATGCAAATGGAATGATGATCCTTGCAGACAAAAAGAGGGTATTTTCATTTAAAGAATTAAATTTATTATGCTTTATATAATATGTAAAACTGATGCATAACATTTCTGAAAGAACCACATTGGAAATTAGGGAGCAGCATGTTCTGAGAGTTGGCTTTTGTTCTTGACCTAGAAAGATACTGAGGTGAAATTTGTGTATTTTCTTTGTAGCCTTACTTTGTTCCTCCCTCCTGCTTCATTATTCATCATGTGTCCTGCAGACTGAACTCTAGTGACATTTTAAAAAAGCTGTATGTATTCTGTCTGCTCTGGTCATTTGTTTTTGATTGCAGTATATTTTGTTAACCGAGTCCAGACTTCCAAAGAAATGCATGGTATGAGTTCTAAACAAAAAGTGAATTAAGGGTAGATTAACTTGCTTAAAAACACTATAGATTTCTTGCCTGATGAAAAGGTATGAACTGCTATAAAGCAGCATAGTTCAGTCATGCTAGTATAGGTGATGTTTTTAAACATACAACTCTTCCTTAATCTCAAAGAAAATTTGATTTAAATCATATTTTTAAAAGTAATTTTTCATTTAAAACCCTTCCTAGCTTAATCCTAGATCTTGTGCTGATAGCATGCAAACAACTTCCTGAGCTGTTTTTAATTTGAACATTGCAAAATTTTATTAATGCATTGGGAACATGTATGCCTCTGAAAGAAAAATAAAGAAGCTAAAATTAAACAGATGGATATGGTTTTATTGCCTGTGCAGAGCAAAATGCAAAGCTCAGATGTGAATTGTGAAATGTAAACTTGAGGGTTTTTTCTTAGAACTTGTACATTCTTCTTATTAGGAAGATTGATTGCCAAAGGTAACAACAAGCACTTTGCCTTTTTATGATTAATCTGATAATATTTGTAATAAAAAATGTGAAAAATAAGCATCTTTTCATGTGATTGTTTTTAGGAAAAAAGCTAAAGTGTAGCTTCTGTCAGCTGGCAGTTATTAAACTTGCAAAGTTACTTCATTAAGAAATAGTAAAAATTAGCATTATTTAACCTGCTGGAAGGAGGAAATCCCTATTTCAGAAGATGACAGTGTTGTGTGAAGAGAAAGGTATAACAAGAAAGGTTCTACTCTCTTCCTATAGCAGTGCCAATTCAAAATATTAGCAGCATCACTGCAAACTACAGCTTAGAGGACAGAAGTAAGCAGGCACACATGCCAGTCCAGACTGCCTTTTAGATGTGGAAACAGTAAAAGCAACTCTTGTATTGGTATTTAAAGGATGAGAAATAGTATGCTATGAGAAATAGTATATTCTCCCAGCTTCTGCATTTTTCTATAAATACCAGCTTGGGAAAAGGAGACTTTTCTGATATTTGATATTTCTGGCATAATAGACTAGATCTTCTCCCCCTCTTTATTTCTGTAAGCCTTTCTAAGCGGGGAAGATTTTCAATATGGATGGTTGCCTAAAGGTTCAGAAAAAATACAGAATGGTAACAGAGTGCTCTGAACACAGCTTTCCCTTACAATAATGATAATTTTAGGTTTGAAATTTGTTTTTTGAAGCGTATTTAAATTCAGACTGTAATAATAGGTATTGCAGCTGCATGATCATGAAAGAACATGTGCTTGATTGCTATTTATATACATATATATACATATTGAATATCCACTTCATTTATTTTTTGTGTGTGTGTGTGACAATGGGCTGATGGAGATGTACTGAAATATAGAAATCAGCACAGTAAAACTGCAGTCTTGTGTCAGCTTGGAGACTGGCTGAATAGGCAGTGGCAGTCACTTTACAAATTCTGATGATACCAAGGAAGAACAGCTGTCTACAGTAACTTGTTGGCTGTAGGAACAAAAAGTACTTGGTATGTTCTTCTCTACCAGGAGAGAAGAGTTTTCTTTTGAGGACCAAAGCACATTTCACACTTACTTGTTGACCTTTTCTAAGGGTTGAGGTCAGAACTTAAGACATTTCAAATTTGGATAGTTCAGTTTCAAGGTGTTCAGTTGGCTTTCCAGGCAGCCTGACCAAGGCCACCTACACATTCCAGCTGCCATTTGCCAGGCAATGACGGGGCCTTCCTAGGAAGTGCCTCAAGATTAGGACACCACTGTAGGAGTAGGATGTGCAGCTAAGCATACATATGGATGTGTGCTGGGACACTGATGGATGTGATACCATGGACTATCACAGACCTAAGTTTATCACCACTGAGGTGTCCTTAGAGTCCTTAGCGCCTGCGCCAATGTGTGGTTTTACAATGAAACAGCACAGATGTCAGGCAAGACTCAGCTGGTGCATGAACCTAGCAGCATACTTGAGAGGCAATATAAACATTGGTAGCTGCATTCTTGGGTGTAAACTGTACTGGAATCGCTTACCTAGCGCAGTGGTGATGGGGGTGAGCGTGAGGGAAGAAGTGAGAATCTAATCTGGCGAAATGGCCATGTTCCAGCTGCTTGATGTGTATGTTCACGGATCTGGAGAGTTAAAAACCCTCAAGTAGCAGCAGCCAAGGACCAAGACAGTTGTGACAGTTACTGTAGAAAAAAGAAGGAGCAGCAGCTGTAGTTGCCTTTCAAGTTGCTTCAGGCCCATCTCTAAATCTTACAGCTCCAGCTAAGCCTTAAGCAAAGAAGTAAGAAGTATAACGAATATTTATTGTTTACCAGGTTATGTAACCCAGCATTATCATTAACAAAGGTGGTCTTGCAAAGTGTGTTTATGGCAGTTACTGTTGGATAATCAGTCTAGGTACTGTGGAAGTTGATTGTTGTAATTACTCTTCCCTGAGATTAAGTGGAAATGAAACCTATTATTTACATTCAAGCTGCCAGGAGCAAGCAAGCAGTTTATGCTTAACCTCTCTGACAGTCCTGCTGATATTGTCTTTGATTTGTCGAGTCTTCATTTGACCTCTCTCAGCCATGATGTGAAGTGATGAGCTTCTGCAAGATCATGTGTAAGCAGGAGGGAAGGCAGGCTATGCTGAGCTCTGACACTACCTCAAGGAAGCCTGGACATCCCAGGTGCATTAACATATCTGCATAGTTCTCTAATGATCTGTTGTAGTTATGGAGAGGTAATTGTTGCCTCAGAAATGGCCTCTGAAGCCATCCTCATGAGCACTCCACACTAACTTATTGTAAACAGAGTAGGACTGGAAACTGGATATTTCTGAGCACTGACTGTGTAAGAACTTGGTCATCTATTGACCTTGCATTTGTGACCTCTGGCATGTTTGCAGCAGGTCATGTGCAAGTAAAAGACACTTTGTTCTGACAGATACTGTGAGCACTGCCTGGCATCAACATTGCTTTTCTGGAGCATACCTTCACTATCCCAGTGATAAAATAACTGAATCCAGTCCTTGCTCATGTTCTAGAATAGGTAGAACTAGGACTAATGTCAGCTTCCGGGTACCAGAGCAACTAAAGATTCATCTGTTAGTGCAAAGTATTTCAGTAGCTTAAAACCATATGCAATATAAAAACACCCTGTGCATCTTGATTACAGGATGCATGCTCTAATGTAAAAAGCTGTTAATGCTGAGATTGGGGAAATATGTCTTCTCAAGCATGAAGTGATTTTTGAGAGCTCTGAATCCCTCAGGCCAAGAGAAACATTGTGTAGCAGTATTTTGGGGTTGTTGTGACAGTAATTTTGAACCCTTGTAACAACAGGTTTGTCTGTAGGCTAAAGTCAGCCTTGCTTATTGGGCTCTCAGACCCCTGTGTTGTGTGTGCAAATACAGTCAGTCTTGGAGCTCTTGGAAATGTGGGCTCTCTTCTCTTGCACAGACTTGAAACAAACTTGGCTTAGTGCCTGCACCCAGAGTTTTCTGTTTTGGTCTTGTTTTTAACTGAAAGAAGACTTAGTCTCAAGTTTTGTGAGATTCTTTTTGTTGGTTTTTAAAAGGAGTGGCTCATCTTTCAGTAAAGTATAACTTTCAGTGTGGTATAATTCAGTTCTCTGCAGTATATTAGACATGAGAGAGTTATCATAGATTCTTCAAGAATTTAAATGAAACCAGATGGATGATAGACCTTGTAAATTCATAGTTGTGGCCTGTGGGTTATGTAGACCAGGATATAACAGTCTCCTAGGTGTGGGTGTGTCTTCTAGAGCATAATTGGTTATCTTGTTTCCAAACTATGTGTAAGAACATACAATGGGGACGTACAAATGAGGAGCTTAGTGTTTCAGAATTAAACTCACAACTTCCCTTCTTCCCTACCCCATTTCCTCAGATGGAAGTAATCTTGGTATGACTTGCTTCAAACAATATTTCCGTTTTTCCAAAGACAAACATTGCAAAAGGTAGTAGACAGCAAAATACCATAGGCCGAATCATATTGTAAATTATGATCAGGTAGGCTGATTCAGAGTGGAAAGTAAAAGCAGGCAAAGTTGGAGGGAAGGCAAAGCTTTAGTACAGGAGTGTTCAAGAAGTACATGGAAAAAGCCCAGAGGTTGTTCAAAAATATTTTTGTTTTTAGCTGAACCCTAAGCACTTGCAGACTTCACATATGTGTAAATTCCATTTAAATGGGTTATCCCATCTGAAAATTTCTTAAATACATGTTTGACTTCCTCTTGCTTTGCCACCAAGCAAACATATATTGGAGGTTGCTCTGGGAGAGGTGTCTGATAAAAACATACCTTGACTGAATCACCACAGCCAAGATGATCTAAAGTACCAGCTTTAAAAGTCTGATCATCTTTTGCTGCCTCAGGTCTGATGTTGAGATATCTGTCTGCAATTTTTAAGTCACCTTTAGACCTCAGCTAGCTGCTCAAAGAGCAATGACTCATCCTCTGACCTCGTTTGATTCAGAGTCACCTAGCCATGACTGGCCACAGCACTGCAGCTGCCTGCAGTTTTTGGTTTTTACAATCCAAAAAAACAAACCAAAACTGGCTATTAATCAGCTTGTTGCTTTCATTAGCAACTTCTGACTATTGCTGTTTCTTCGGCAACAGTTAACATTTGTTTGGGTTTTTCTCCCTGCATTGGATGCTACATTAGGTGATACCATGTTGATTCTCCTGTGGTTTCTGTTGTGGTCACTGCTGCTGTTGCATTCAGAAAGGTGTTACTACATTTATTGCTTCTGTGATTGCTTTATCAGTACCTCAGAATGCCATCATCTGTGAACCGGTTTGGTTTTTGGTAGGGTTTGGGATTTTTTTTTGGTAGGGACAGACTAACCATGGCTAGTCTGACTCCCTGGGCTGGAAAAAGGCTTTTACTTCACTCAAATGTCTCAACTAATCTCTATGTTTGTAAACCAAAGAAGGGACTGTATAGCTGATCGTTGAAGAAGAAACAGCACATTCTTTGTAGAAGGTCTAAGGGAAAAAGAAATTTTTTTTTTTTTTTCTTAGGAAAAGTATTCCTGTGTCATGAACCTTCTGGGAATCCTTCATTTATTATTACTGTTATGGAAACTGCATACTTAAAAGGGCTGCACACTATTAGCTTAGCTGAATTTGGTCCTTTAGTGTACCAGCATGGAAGTCAATAAATGTTTCTTGGATTCTGCATTACTTTAATCATAAATAAAATATGGATAAAAGGGCTGTGGGATGTCAGTGTAACTTTGCCCCTGCCTCAGGGCAGGAACAGCTCAATCTAGATAAAACCTTGTTTGGGTGTAGTGTAACCTGTTTGGTCTTAAAGACAGTCAATAATAATAGCTCCACAGCTTCTGGGGCAACTTGTTCCAGAGGTTTAATTATGCTTTTATCCTTGGAAATACTTAGTAATGTAAGACTTGCCATCTTTTTTTTTTTTAAAGGTTATCCCATAGACCTCAAAATCCCAAACCAAAAAAATCCTAAACAACAGCCTAGTCTTACAACAGTAAAGTGTCTGCAGTTCTTAAGGACATCTGCACTCTGTCTTGGTGTCTTCTAGGATTCTGTAACCAATAACTGACTTGTTTCCCATTTGTTTTTTCTCTTCTCATTAGAATATAGTAGCAGTAGGAGCTGGATTCTGTGATGGTCTTTGCTGTGGTGACAATACCAAAGCTGCTGTTATTCGCCTTGGCCTAATGGAAATGATTGCCTTTGCTAGAATTTTTTGCAAAGGACAGGTGTCTACTGCCACTTTCCTGGAGAGCTGTGGAGTTGCTGATCTCATCACAACGTGTTACGGTGGCCGGAATCGACGTGTAGCAGAAGCATTTGTTAAAACTGGAAAGGTACCTTATTCACTGGGAATCCACTGTTGCAAATACTAGCAATCCTGGATTGTTGGAGTAATAGTACAGTTATCTGAGACTTGTTAGCTGTAATCAGTGAGTACCCTTTTCTATCCTCTCATTTTTGAGTGTGTTACAAGGCTAGAATGAGTTTAAAGGTGTTAAGAAGGAAGGGTGATTAAAAAAAAAAAAAAAGCTGGAGAGGTTAGATATTGAAAGATGCAGATTTAAGGACAATATTTACAAAAAAGAGTATGAGAGAGTATATGGTCACTTTCAAGAAGGGAAAAACCTTCAGTAATGTTTTTTTTTCTTCCATAGAATCATAAAATGGCTTGGGTGGTAAGGGACCTTAAAGGTCATTTAGTTCCAGTTCCACTGCCACTTCTCTTGATGCAGCCCAGGATACAGTTGGCTTTCTGGGCTGTGAGCACACATTCCTGGCTCATAGCCAGTTTTTCATCCACCGGTACCCCCAAGTCCTCCTCCCCAGGGCTACTCTCAATCCACTCATTGCCCAGCCTGTATTTGTGCTTGGGATCGCCCCAACCCATGTGCAGGACCTTGCACTTGGCCTTGTTGAACTCCATGAGGTTTGCACAGTCCCACCTCTCAGGTCTGTCCAGGTCCCTCTGCATGGCACATCCCTTCCCTCCAGTGTGTTGACTGCACCACACAGTTTGGTGTTGTCAGTAAACTTGCTGAGGGTTCCCTCAATCCCACTGTCCATGGCCCCAACAAAGATGTTAAACAGCGCTGGTCCCAACACCGACCCCTGAGGAACGACACTCGTCACTGCTCTCCACTTGGACAGTGAGCTGTTTCTATCCAGATGATGTTGTCGGGCTTATAAAAACATTAACGTAGCTCTCTTTTTCTTTCTTTTTTTCCTCTCTGTTTTTCAGTCTATTGAAGAATTGGAGCAAGAAATGTTGAATGGTCAGAAACTGCAAGGACCACAGACTTCTGCAGAAGTGTACCGCATCCTCAAGCAGAAAGGAATGCTGGAGAAGTAAGTAAGAACAGATAAAGCAAGTTCCGCATACCCCTTTTTTATCTCCATAATTCTTTCTGCATATTTGGTGTTGATACCTTTATGAAGGCAATAACCAAAAAGAAAATCACTGTAATAAGAGTAGCTTCATCCCCAGTTAAAATCACAGAGAGAAGTGAATAGAACCTCAAAATACTATTGCTGTAGACAGAGCTAATAGTGTGACACTAAATTTGTGAATGCCCTTCTGTTTGTAGGATATATTATTGCCTTCTGCTATCACAGAAAAGCACAGTGAGTATGTTTTAACATGTGAAAAGAATAAAATATATTAAAATAGAAGCTGAGCTTTCTAAAGAGACTTGTGAAGAGGCTCTACAACTCATTTCATAGGAGTAAATATATTAGATATTTCCAAGGAGAGGGACCTTGTTATTGAGGATTTGTATAGGTGATCACCTGAATAGAGCGACTGCTTCTATCCACATGGGTTCCAGTTTAGATACCACAGTTCTCTTTCCTAATGTCACTTCCAGTTTGGTCTAGGATAAAACCTGTAATCTGCTTGTGTAGGTCGGGGGTTTTTTTGTGGTAAGAAATTAAACAGGTTCTCCTTGCTTGTTCATTTGTATTCAAATCATGTATGATTCCTAAAGCCACACACACAGTTGTCTCCTTATGAGATTAAGGGATGCATTTGTCTGTTCCTGTCTGTAGAAGAGGCAAAATCAGAAAATACATGACTGCCAGTCAGAAGGCCAAGCCTTGTTACTTTTTTTTTTCCAAAGCAGTTTTTGAAGTCCAGTTTTAATGGGTCAGCTACATTAAATTTCTTATTCTTTCATGGAATCATAGGATGGTTTGGGTTGGAAAGGATCTTAAACACCATCTAGTTCCAGCCCCTGCCATGGGCAGGGATATCTTCCACTAGACCAGGTTGCTCAAAGCCCTGTCCAGCCTGGCCTTGAACACTGCCAGGGAGGGGGCAGCCACAGCTTCTCTGGGAAACCTGTTCCAGGGTCTCACCATCTTTGAAGAGCTTCCTCCTTGTATCTAATCTAAATCTACCCTTTTTCAGTTTAAAACCATTACCCCTTGTCCTATTCCCTACACTCCCTCCCTGATCAAGAGTCCCTCCCCACCTTTTCTGTAGGCCCCTTTAAGTACTGGAAGGCCGCTATAAGGTCCCCCTGGAGCCTTCTCCAGGCTGAGCAACCCCAGTTCTCTCAGCCTGTTTTCGTAAGGGAGGTGCTCCAGCCCCCAATCATCTTTGTGGCCTCCTCTGGACCTGCTTGAGCAGGTCCTTCTCTTTCTTGTGTTGGGGCCCCAGAGCTAGACACAGGACTCCAGGTGGGGTCTCATGAGAGTCGAGATGGGGAGAATCCCCTCCCTCAACCTGTTGGCCACACTGCTCTTGATGCAGCCCAGGACACGGTTGGCTTTCTGGGCTGTGAGTGCACACTGGCTCATAGCCAGTTTTTCATCCACTGGTACCCCCAAGTCCTTCTCTGCAGGGCTGCTCTCAATCCACTCATTGCCCAGCCTGTATTTGTGCTTGGGATCGCCCCAACCCATGTGCAGGACCTTGCACTTGGCCATGTTGAACTCCATGAGGTTTGCACAGGTCCCTCTGGATGGCACATCCCTTCCCTCCAGTGTGTTGACTGCACCACACAGTTTGGTGTTGTCAGTAAACTTGCTGAGGGTGCACTCACTCCCACTGTCCATGTCACCGACAACGTCGTACAGGACAGTTTCAAAAATTTTGCACAGGTCCAGGTAGATTGTATCAGTTGCTCTTCCCTTATCCACCAACACTGTAACCCCATTGTAGAAGGCCACCAAATTTATCAGGTACAATCTGTCCTCAGTGAAGCTGTGTTGGCCACCACTAGTCACCTCCTTATTTCCCATGTGCCCTAGCATAGTTTCCAGGAGGATGTGCTCCATGATCTTACCAGGCGCAGAGGTGAGACTGACTGGCCTGTAGTTCCCTGGGTCTTCTTCGTTTCCCTTTTTAAAAACTGGGGTTATATTTTGCCTTTTCCAGTCAGTGGGAACTTCGCTGGTCTGCCACTGCTTCTCAAATAGGATGGATAGTGGCTTGGCCACTTCATCCACCAGTGCGCTCAGGACCTGCAGATGCATCTCATCCGGTCCCACGGACTTGTGCGCCTTCAGGTTCCTTAAATGGTCTCAAACCTGATCTTCCCCTACAGTGGGTGGTTTTTTCTCCCAGTCCCCACCTTTGTCCTCTGCATCTTGGGTGGGGTGACTGGCGCATTTGCTAGTGAAGACCGAGTACCTCAGTCTTCTCCACATCCCAGGTAACTAGGTCCCCTGTTTCCTTCTGGAGAGGGCCCACATTTTCCCTAGTCTTCCTTTTATCACTGATGTACCTAACATTAACCTTTTAATATTATTTTTGGATGTAAGACACCTAAGTCTATTTTTGCAGTGTACAGTAATTAACTGCAGAAAAAAAATCTAATTAAAATGTTGGCTTCAGTCTTTGCTGTTTATGATTCCATAAATGAGACAAGATGCCGTGTTTGGCGTTTTGGTTGATTGGTTGGTTTTTTCCCTGTTCTGTCTTAGAACAAATTCAACACATTATAGAAGACTTTGAGTTGTGTTTTTAATAAAGGATATGAAAACGTGGAGTTGATAATATCTGTTTGGTATACCAAAATATACGTGTCAGTTCTTCATAAAAGCTCTCATTCAACAAGATTTCTGAAAGTGACTTTCAATGTATTTTTTCAAAACTTTCTTGCTACTGCTGTAAAACACAAAACACAGTAAAATAACCATGGTTTCAAAGTGAAGAGGTAAGACTCTAGTAAGAGTAAAATTTTTCATGCTCTCATCCTACTAAAAAAGTCCCAAGGCTACATAGAAATGTGCAAGTCACAGTTCAGTGAAAGAGTCTTGGTAGCAGGGTCGATGCCTACTGATGTTTACAGTGCAGTTCGTTTTTTTTCCTTTCAACCGTTGTAGAACTAGCCCTCTTAATATGCTCAGGGTTAAGATGCACTTGAGTTTGCTGGCCGTGAGCCTGCAGCCAGCCTGGATTCTGCTTTCCCCACGTGAAGTGTGGCAGATCTATGCACAGCAGAGTAATGTTCTCTGTGATAAACAGCAAGACTTATGTATCAGGATGTGGTTTGTAGTGGTGGTACTTCTTCACTGAGAAGTAACTGCCAGTACTGTATCTAAAGTTGTGTGAAACTTGCTTTTGCTTCAGAAGGTTCACATGTTTTGTGGCTGCCTCTAGTAAAATTTCACATAGGCATAACAAATTTTATTTTAGTGCCTACATTTAAGTTTTTACGGCAAAAGCAAATTCAGACATGTCCTCAGCCCAATATATTATACAAAGTGAGTGATAAGTGAGGCTTTTTAATAAATGCAGAAGCCTTTGTGTAAATTTTTTCTGCATATTTCCTAGTAAGGGTTTTGCAACCTAAACAGTGTAGCATTGGAATTGAAAGTGCAGCTCTGTGGTTATATGCTAATGTTGGTTCCACCGATGAAATAAAAAGAAAAATCAACTCAGTTGGATTGACCTGAAACAGTTTTTGATATTGCTGCTATTTTTGTCTTGTTCTCCACAAAATTAAAACAAAAGAAATGGACATGCATTTCATAGTAGGACATTAAAATGTTCCAGAGAAAAATGAAATTCTACAGTTTGAATTGGTACTTGTAATAAAAGCCATAGAAATGATGGACTGAATTCACAAGCATATTCATTCTACCACTTTTTTTTCCCCAGTAACGTGAAGTATTGCAGTCAGCCAAGTACAAACCCTGCATCTGTCCCTGAGAATGCAGCAGTCACTGTGCTGTAACGGTGCTCCTGAATGGCTCATGGCTTCTCTTGTGACCTGTGGTTCACTTCCATAAGGAGCCTAGTTCAGAGCTTTGTGGTGCTACCAGAGTTATGTCATTATAACACATGATAGCAGAGTGTATGGGCAAGGATATATGGTGCTCAGTACTGCTTGGGGGTTCTGCTCAGTGCTGCATTTGTGCGTTACAGATAATAAAGCTTCAGAGTTACTGGTAGGACTGCTTTTCTGAGGAGAAAGTCCTAGTCCAGATGTATTCAGAATCACTTGGAAATCAACTATTTCACCATCTCCAATGCTCCTTATTTTAGTCAAAATATTGTAGTGTGTTTGGTCAAAATTAATCAATATAAAAGGCTGCACTGAAATGGCATATTTATTTTGGTGAATAGATAACTAATCCCTAAAATTCACCAACCTTTGTATGAAAATGGGACTTGTCTGGCTGTCACTGTCCAGGATGGACAGAAAGCAAATATAAATTTCCGTTAAGTGTCATGGCTGTAACAAGTCTTCAGATTATCAAAGAAGCCTGAATAATTCGGGGCTTGTTGGAAACATGGCCAATTTATTTAAAAAAAAAAAAAAAAAAAAAAAGAGATAGAATTTTATGTTTCAAAATCTGTGTTTAATTTTAGACTCATTAAAAACTTGACCTTCAGTTTCTTCTTGGGTCTCTTTGTGTCATATTCTGCAATTGTTTTATCGAATTATTGCTCACAGATAATGCATAACTGATGTGCCAGTCAGCCTTTTTAACCAGAGATGAATACTGCTATAAGACTATCAGGGAAAGATGTGAGTGTTTTTAATGTTTTATTTTTTTAGATCACTTAATGGTTGTGCCATACATAATGAATGTTGCAGTCTCCATTATAGCTAGCTAGGCTTCTGAGAGGGATTCATTTTGGAGATGCATGTAAGTTCTGTATTCATCCAGAGCTTTTCAGACCAGCGTTAGCACTTGACACACACTAAGAGAAATCGATTTTTTCAGTCTTTTATCTCCTTCTCCTTGCCATTTTTTTGTTGTTGTTTAAAAATATGTTACAGAATAAACTTAAACTGTGTTTACTTTCTCCACTGTGTTTCCTCAGGTTTCCACTATTCACTGCTGTGTATCAAATCTGCTATGAGGGGAAGCCTGTCAGAGAGATGATATCCTGCCTTCAAAGTCATCCAGAGCACATATAAAATCGATCAGGCCATCATACTAATGCAGCTTTCTGCCTTTGAAATTTATATCTGGGTTCAAGTGGATGTATCATTAAGCTTCCTTCAAAGCTGCTCACTAGACAACAGTAACAGCGTGAATGTCTCTGAAGGGGTATTGGTTTTTGTTACACAGCCTAGTTTGACATAGCATGCAGTGTTGGCTTGGTGATTGTCATTTTACTGGCTAAAATACAACTGGTTTAAGATACGCAATGCAAAAGTTGCACTACATATCCTGTGTATATATACACAAGTGTACTTTGTGTGTGTTTCTACACCATAAAATGCAATGTTTTATTGTCTTTTACTAAGGCCTAGTCCAAAATCAACTGGACACTGGTGGGAAGAATCCTACTGGTTTTGATGGCAACTGAATCAAGCCTGTAACCTTGAAATATTAAGAGTCTTTTTATTAGAACTTGGTTTTATTCTGTATACACAATGAAATTTTAACGTTTTGCGTGCTTATGATTATGTTAATTTAAGCACTATTAATGCAAAACAAGTGGTAGCAGTTATTTGGGGGCTACAGGAATATTTTAATGAATTCTGGTGAAGCATATTTAGGTTTTTTAAAGTCTTTAAACTGTCAGACTATTTTGAAACCAATTTCTAAGTGAATTTGAAGTTTTTAATTCCACTGTTTTAAAGGGAATATGCTAGAGGGGGATCATTACCTCCTCTTCTGTTTTTTGATCCTTGCATTTTCGTATTTCTCCCTTGCTGTTCCCAGGTATTAAGCTCTTCTAGAATCCCCTTCCCCAAAACAAGTGGGAGATGTTGACCTGGGGATTCTGAACCCTAGAATCTAGGGTTCATTTTAGCGTTGTACCTGTGGTTGTTCTTAATGGTGTTATTTGGGAGGTGGAAAAGGATACTCTTGGGGTATCCACCACTCAGAATTGTCAAGCTGTGTTTCTAGCTTAACCATTGGCTGTAAAGTGTTGCACTCCACACAACACTCCAAGGAAGGTTCGGGGAATTCCCTGGTAGATCATGCCTGTGTTGTCAAAATGGTTACATGCCAGTAAACTGACAGCATTCGTTTCAGTGCCTGTCAGTGACTGGCACATCAACTGGACTGTAGTCCTGAACCAGTCTCCCCAGAAAAATGGTGAATTCTGAAGTTCCTCTTTTCACTGGACAAAACTTTAATGGGTGCTGGATCAAGTCTTTTATGACCATTCTCCCAGTAAGCTGCTCAAAGTCATCTGTCTCTTTTATTCCCCAGGTATCTCAACTAGTTTTTTTTCAGGCACTTTGCTTTATGAGGGAGATTAATTTTATTTGTTATTGGAAAATTTGTGATTTTATGGAATTTGGGGTTGGCTTGGCTGGCTTTTTTTTTTTTTAAGAAGGTTGATGCAAGAGAAGATAGATAAATGAAATTCGTCGTGCTTTTCTTGTATACTAAACTAAATTTTTTTTGTGAAATAGATGATAGGTACATAAAGAGTGGACTCATTCTTGGATCAAAGGTTAGCATCAAGATTTACAGAGCTCAACTCCACTCAGAATATCCACTCCCAACCTCTGAGCAGTATCAGAACTGTTGTTCACTGTTCTCTGTGATGTTTATAGACCAGAAATTACAAGCATGAGCCCATCCTGAAGCTTTAAGTTGCCATTCAAAACTTGCTAAAACAAAGTGGGGGTGGCCTGGGAATAACTGTCGTATTTACTTAAGTAGCCTGGGTTACCCTAAAATAGGCGAGCATTGGGGCAGCTCTGTATAGACAGGAAGGTGCTTCAGCTTAGGGGTACCATTTCTTGTGCTCCTATAATGTTTTGCATTAATTTTTGGAAGTTCTCCTGAATTTCATCAAATATTTGTTGATGAGAAAAGTTATTTTGCCTTATTTCTGATTTAGTGCTAAATATAACAGATGGTTAGAAGTTAAGTAACAGCAGATGTTTGTGGCAATTGAGGAAATCACTGGTAGAGCTGACTTGGAGTAAGCACTCTGCTTAGACAGTTTAAAGGATGTGTTAAGGTTGGAAGCACTGTTACACTATCGCACACATGGAGCATACACTCCTCATTACTGCATCACTTCCAGTGTGTCTGCTTATGCTTTGTGTTGGTTTCTTTAATACCAAGCTGATTGGCTTTGCCTTTATATGTGTATATATACATATATATATAAAAACTTTTTTTTACATGCAGTATGTAGAACAGTAGCATTTTGTAAGATACATAAAGGGCTATATGAGCTATATGTGGTAAATTAATATATATTTTAAAATTATTTCTTTATTATTCCAATACTACTTCTACCGCTGAAACCCCAACATCTTAATTATTCTTGTTTTCTACAGAAGCCTGTTCTAAGGCAATTCCAGAGAAAAGGTTTTTATAGAATTCTTTCCTTCGGTCTGTAATGATGTTCTTTTCAGACAAAAAATGAGGTTTCAGTAATTAAAATAATTTATTTAAATTTCTATAGATCATCCACCATTTGTGTTTGCTTTTCAGTGCTTGAGGACATTCAGCTTGGCACTAGATATTTTTCCTCCACTAATATTTACTGCTCATTAAAAGACTGTGATATGATACTGGAACTGAATGACTAGAACCCTGTTCTACAAACAGTTTTGCCTAGTACTGGGGTAGTCTTACTGAAAACATTAACTCCTGGATAAGGGGTCGTAAATTTGTAACTAATTCTTGATTTATGAACGTTAATCACTAAGGAAGGCATTATCTTCTAATGATACATACTCAGCCTGCCCTAGACATGTGTACTGATTTTGTTTAAAGATTGTGAATGTGTACCCATTTGAAGACTTGGTACAAATAAACATTTTTGTCTTGGGAATCATTTTGGTTTCTGTTGGTCTCATTTTACATGGCTTGCGATTAATATTCACTTGATGGAATGTAGGTTATTAAGGATATGGTAACTAATGACAGCAGATATGAGGTTGCCATGCAAGAGCTTAAATTTTAAAAAGAGCTATTTGATATCCAGAAGTCAGCATTTTCATTTCTGTCCATTAGTGAAACAATTACGGTGTCTGACCTCTGAAACAGGTTCCTTGTCTTCAGTTCCTTGAGTTGCTGTGTGAGCCACTGGAGGGCACTGGTGGGTAAGTGACAAATTCCCCCTGCTGCACAGTTATGTTTCTTCCCATTTATTTCTGAATTTCCTTCGGTTCCTGTACGACTGCAGCTTTCTTACACCGTGTTCCTTGTGTTTGGAGGTGGTTATAGTTCATCACCAGGTGCATGTGTTGTAGATCCACTGGAAGTGAGAGAAAGAGCTTGCTGTAAAACACCCAACATTTATTGCTCCTGCCCAAGGGTCTGTCTTGCCTGTTGTCTAAAATGCTCCCAGACCAGGGCAACAGCCGCTACCTCAGCTCTTAGACACTGTTCTGTGAGATCTTTCAGCATCGCTTGGATTCCTGTAATGTGCACCCAGCAATGCTTATTTCTGTTGCTTCTTGAAGTTGCAAGAGCCTGAAAAATGGTGAGAGCACGTTGTGCTCAGTTTTATCAGCCTTTACATCAGCTAAAGGGGTAGGAGGTGTCACAAGTGTTTAAACAGGGAAAGGAAGGTCCACTACTTAGTTGTGGGGCACCATACTGCAAAAGAAGTATGGTATTTTTGGTGAACAGAATAATACACTGTGTACCTGAAAGCCTCAAAGCATTTCATAAAATGAGAGCAATGTTGTAATTCCTCATTTACAAATCAGGATACTGAGACAGGTATAGGTGGTTGCCCAGCAAACCTGTGGCTGGATGCATTTTGCTCCTAATTTTAAGCCAGTTTCAACCATAAGGTCATTTCTCATTGTACCTTTTGCTCCAAATTGTATTTATTTTAAGGGTTCATGAAATCAATTAGAAATAAAATGTAGGTATTTAACATACCATCCAAAGGGCCTTTAATTCCAGTAAGTGAGTCAATGGGAAAGGAAAAACCATCACCAGAGAATTAGGATGGATTCACTTCTTTCAAATGGGCATTATCTTCTGAAGGGCTGGTGCTTTCTCACCAAATCCGTGCTTACAGGCTGTGTGTCTTTGATCATCCGACTGCAGATAACACCCAGGCTGGCCCTGAGATACAGGAACCATCGCAGACAAGAAGCCAGTTTCCAATGGCCTGTGCTGATGCTTCTTCATAACGCTCCTACCCTGGATTTATTGTGAGGGGGGAGTCATATGAATTAAGTACACAGATATCCCAGGGACTGGTTAATGCTGAAATAAAATGTCCCAGAACACAGAGCACTTCATATTATTAGAAAGAGTAAAACTGTTTCTCTTCTGCCTGTTTCTTGGCCCCACTGAATTTTCTCCTGTGATTTGCTATGAGCTGATGGAAATCTGAGCACTAGAAGGTAACACTTCTATTTTGAATAATGGATGAGAAGAGTATAAGCCTTCAATCCCAGCATGTGCAAAGGAGAGGTGTTTGGCATTCAGATTAAATGCAACCTCCTTCTCTTATCAGCCTGTTCTAACTTGATTTCAGATTCCTGCCAATATGCTTTGGGTAGGGACTTTGAGATACTCTCGATCTATCGGTCTAGTCCTGCTCTTACTGAAAGCAATTGCAGGACTGGATTCCAAGAGGAGAACAGAAGGTGATGCCCAGCACAATGGCATCTCTGTTGGAGTTCCCCATGCATAAATTGAATTCACCTATTTGTTATATTTACCTATTACCTACAGTATCTGTTTTAAAGAGATGATGTGAGGAGTAATTGTAGGGAGCACTGGGAACAGTATGTTGATTATTTCAGTAAGTTGCTAGAAACAGCATGACATACTGCTTTTAAATGTATGTGCTTGTAATCGTGCTGAAGGAATTAGTGGATAATAAAGCCCAGCTCTGACCTGTGAGCAATCTTGATTGTTTAGGTGGGGGTAACTGGCAAGGTCTGCCCAGTAAAATCCATATTGCAGATGTTAGTGCTGCTTGTTGTGGCTACACTACACATTTCGTTTTCTTAGCTGGATGGGTGTCAATGAGTGGCTTTCACCCTACAGCTTTTCTTCATATCTATTCCAGCTTCCCTCTCATCTCTATGGAGCTGCCCTTGTATGTGCTATTTCGGAATGAATCTTAAGAAGGGTTCTTGATATCTAAAAGTGGCTGTGTGTACATCCACACACATATGTTCATCTATACAGGTTATCTCCTACCTATCTTTTATTGAATGTCTACATGCACAAGGAAGCCTTGCAAGGGGTTGGGAATTTTGCACAGGTTTTTAGCAAGGCCACCAGGAGGACAGATGTTCAGCTGCTTTTGCACCAGCTGTGTCCATCCATTCATTTAAAGCTGCTTGGTACTGAAGTTAGTGCTTAGATCTCTTCCAGACCATCCTACAGTCTCTGGGATGGCAGCAAGTCAGCTTGGGTTAATTGAAAACACTGCTACTGTTCTAGGGGAACAGTATCACATCTGTGCTACTGGTTGTTAAGCTCTGAAATGCCGCATTTGTAAAAAATAGAGCATATTCCATGTTTAGGTGAAAATGATAATGACATTAATTGAACTAGTTTGCCTTTTCTTTCTACAAATCCAGGTTCATTATAAAACCCATTTTAAAAATTGCAAACTACCGCATCACATACTTGTCACAGAAATATGCTTCAGCTCTCAGTGTGACAGATTCTTTATGAATAATTTGTTTTGAGGACTTAGTGAATATCTTTCAGTTTGATGATTATTGAGCACAGGCATGTGGTGAGCTCAGAAAGTAACAGCCTTGGGGATTTTTAGTTCACTTTTTTTGCTTTTTGAAGGCTGGAGGGAACTGGAAAGCAAGCCAAATCTGTTAGCAAGCACTGGCTGGGTTCCTGATCTATGTAAATAGTAATACAGAAACATTTATGAAGCATTAGCTAGTATTTTAAATGAAAACTACAAACACAAAATACTTACATCACATATTCTCAGTAACTGTAAGCCGGGTTTTTTTTAGCATGTTATTTTTTTTGTGGTACCTGATCCCTATATTGTTGCATCAAGGATAAACCAAAATGTATACATGATTATGAGGGCTTAAAATACTCACTTGAAAGCATTTTAGCAAAGTGAGCTCAAAGCAAGCTGCTCTGTATTGTGATAGCTGAGCAGAGACGGCCCTGCTGTGCCTGTGCTTTGGATTAAAGCCTAATTTTTGTGCAAGTGTTTTTAGTGGTGTATTTAAACCCTGTTTAGGGATTTTTCTAATTTCTACTTACTGTGCAGAGTTGCATTTGAATGTGACAGAGATGCTTTGGGGTTTGTTTTGTTTTGTTTTTTTTTTTTTTTAATGTAGACTTCATCAGCATAATTTTCTCCAACTTTCAAGTTAGGTGGTAATTGCAGTAGCACTTAGTCATGTCAGTTTTCCCTTGTCTGTGTTTAGTCTTACTCTCTGGTTTTCTTTATCTGAATTTTTTTTCAGGCTGTAGGCTATTACAGAGAAGAAATACCTTTTGGTACTTCCAGAGTTTTATCCAGCATGGCAAAAAAAAGATCAGTATAATGCCATCTGCATTTAGCCTTGTCTTGTATTTGTTGCCCAGTAGAGAGATTAAGTGTGGAATAAGGTCTTACAAACATTCATACTCGGGTTTAATCCTTCTACCACTTAGATCTTTCTTCATATATTCACTTTTTCAAAACCACAGAAGCTCAGGGTTTTTTTCGTAGTGATATTCCCTGGTGCAGTTGCTCAGGTTGCTTTAAGCCTCTAGAATATGTAATCACACCAAAATCTTGGTAGCTAGCAATGATCTTCATCCAGTCAGAGAACTTAAACTTTGTAACAAAAGCTGCTTAAGTTGAGTCTAATGTATTCCTACTCTATAGCCATAGTATCCTACTCGTATGTTTAGCATATCTAGTTACCATACTAATTTAAATAATCATTTCTTTTTTTTTCCCTCAGAAATTTTGTCTCCAACTTATCCATGACTACACATTATTCACAGATATATTCTAAAACTGGTAATTCAGCTGCTTGTAACCATTTGGCAGAGGAATGTACAGTTGTCCGGTATGATAATTTCTAGGTGTGCCTTTTCTTCCAAAATACATTGTGGTTGCCTTGACAGTGCTGGGTGCTGTAGAGCAGCAGAGGTGTTTCCCAACAGAAACAATTACCTTTCTGAAAGTGATCAGATTAGAAGTGACAGAAGAGAATGGAATGGGCTTGGACAGGTACATTGTTTTAAGTGTAACTTGTATATACTGTGTGTGGAGAAGAGAGGGAACAGAATTAAAAATACTGCACTTACTGAAAAATGGTGAGACCAAGTCAGTTTTAACCAGTGCAAGAGGTGGTAATGAAAGAACATGCACTAAAATACAGGAGGAGTGAAAACAAAGCTGTTGAGAGTTGATTCGAGCCCCTTTTTGCCCATCATTCTGTACCAGACATGGCTTCACAGTAACAGCTTAGTGCAGCAATGTTCTCTTCAGAACTAAAACCTGGGAAATGGCTCCTCAGAGAACTTAGCAGTTGCTCAAGTGGAAGAGAGATTTCACAAGCACACTTGGTATTATCAAAACGCACTGAGATGTAACAATTGCTGTTGAAGTTCCCCCTCCCTTCCATGTATCGCTCTCTAGGCAACAGATGGAAAACTCTTGAGATGAGAAGAATATGCTGTTCATGCACTCCAGACAGCTTATACAGAGGAAATATGCACTTTACTCACTTTGCAGTGGGATCATGAAAGTTCAGAAAAATGCACCAATAGTAATGAGAGACTAGCAAGAGAAATAACTGCAACCTCCTTGGAGTAAAGACCCCCATTCTTTCTTGCACATGCTGCATTAAGCAAGTGAGAAATAATCAGAGGTGCTGGCTACCCCACCATCAGTTTGTGATTTTTCATAGAACTCACCTAAGCAGGACTAGGTCTGACTAAGCAGTCAGAGATAAGCCCTCAAAGGAAAGCTCCTCAAAAATGTTCTTCCTGAAATTCTGAGGGAATTTTCTTCCTTCTCTTGTGCAACTGCAGATTCAGAGCTAAAAGTGGGAGCCCTAGTAATAGCCAGGTACCCGTAACCCTGGCTGTTAAGGTTTTTATGTGATCTTAACAAACTAATAATTATAATGCTACCAGCATCTGTGGCCTGGTGTTAACAGAGGTTGATGCTAAATGATAGAAATGGAGGAAGAGCACTCCAGGGACACTCCTGACTCCTGATGCTTTTTTATCAAGCTAAAATAGGTCCTAACCCACAAGTGGGCTGGAAATCTTGCTGGTTCCTTCCACCCGAGAACTCATGTGGTGTACACAAGCCCTCCCCTAGCACAAAGCCAGCATCACTCATTTTCTCATTGTTACTGTAATCAATCCTTAAAGTGAAGAGCAGGGGACTTGGTTACATGATTTGTGAATTATTGCATCTTAGGGTGGTGGGGGCACAAGAAGAACTTCTGTGAACTGATCGCATTTAGATAGAACCCATTATGTCAGCATGTGGGCTGGGTCGGGGGAGCATCCAAAGAGTGGTATTGGGAGGTTTGAACATCTCTGCCCCACTAATGTTGGGACAGTAATTAGGCCCAGACTGGATGGGCAGATGGACTTTAAGAAATGGAGTGGAAAGGCCTGGTATGGGAAAATACGAGAAGCACAGCTGCAGGTACCTTGTTTTAATTACTGAGTTGGACTAGACTGATTTAAAACTCATTATGTTACAATGACTGGGAACTCCACCAGGCAATCAGGCCTCAGATGAGTCCCTCTTGAATGCATCACTAAAAATGACAGTGTGGTTTATTGTCGCAGAAGTTATAGAGTAAATAAGCAGGGAACTGAAATTATTCAAGGCAGCCTGTTTGAGTCAGGATGAAAGCATTTCATCTGCACTGTTACAAGGAAGTTCCTGGGATTGCTGACTCTGCTGAACATGTTGTAAGGAATCGGTGACTTCATTCCCCAGGACTGCTTGTTGTCTACCTGCCTCCATGTGTTACATTCATGTTTTAAAAAAATAAATGCATGCACGTGCACAGACAACACCTGAACAGGGAAAATGCTTAATTTTCAAGTCTGCTCTGAGTTCTGAAGTATTAGTGTTAACATACAATTTATCTCTATTCAGTGCAGTTTTCTTGGGCTTACTTAGTCACAAGTATTTGTATAGCTAGATAGTGTTTTGGAAAGATTATTCTGCTTTCAGAAGCATTATCTGGCTTGAGATGATTAATAAAATATATTGAAATGTAGTAGTCAGATCTCAAGAAATAGCTGATCTTCATGTGAACTTTAATACAAAATTGGAAGGTTTGGGGTTGGTGGTGGTTTGGGTTGGCAAACTTTTTATTTTCTGTACTGTCTTTGAGTGAACACAGCCGAGTGCATCTGCTTTAGTCCAGTATTGTTGACTGATTATAATGCATTGGTGGCTTTTTTTTAGCACAACTTATGTCAGGGGATGCACTACCACACACACACAGGGTAAAGGTAGCTTCTCTGTGTAGTACTAATGGGGAGGGGAGACTACACCTCTTGCTGTCACTCATCTTATGGCTGATACTTGCTAAGTTATTTTCAATCACATTAATGAAATACTGTGAAATAATGGTTTCTTTTTCAAGGCAGAGATACATACAGAGCAAGGATGTGGGGGTTGTAGTCCTTCAAGTCTTGCCTCTTCTTCACTTCCCCAAATTTGGAGGTGAACTTGAACTGTATCACGCACACTCAGATGAGGTAGGCTGTGGATCCGCTGTCCCTCCATGGCCCTCTCCTACGGAGGCACTTGTCACATATTCTCACAGCTTCCATTCTGCGCTCTTGCAAGAAGACACGACTGGATATTTGTCTCTGCAGTACAGGTGCCTTCACCACCATTCTTTTTTTCCTCTTTTCTGTATGTGTTTTTCTTCCTGCTGGATGCCTTACATGCAGTTGTAAGGAGTACTTTAGCAGGCTGGAGGATTTCACCTATAACTCATTTTCTGATTAGACAGATACCTTGAAATACCCCTTAAAATATCCCATTGTTGTTTATTGCTATTTATGAAGATAATTTATCAAATCCTGCATTTTAGCACTGATGAATTTAAGTAATTCCCTTACTCATATTTCTCTTACTTGTGGATTACATCAAGAACCTTCACTAGTGAATTCAGATACTCCATAAAAGTAAGTTTCTGGCACAAAAGGAGTGTTTGTATGCAAGAAATAATCTCAGATTTCATCAAAGTAACAATTGGTTTGAATACATGTTTGCTAACTTTGATGTTTTTCCTTGTACTGCCTGCTTGAACAGTGAATCATAAAAATATGACCTCCCTGATTAGTACTTCACTGAAATAATAATCATAATGTCACTTAAAAAGAGAGCACAGCAGTTTGATGCGTGACCTTCATTTGCATGCGCTGACAGAGTTTGTTTCCTAAGCCTTTGATTGAATCCTTGTGAGGAAGGCAAGTAAATTATTTGATTGGCATAATCGGAGAAGCACACATATGATCATATATTTGATATATTTAGTGATTACTCATATATATATACACACACTCGTAATTTTCTGGGTCTAGGAGACATTCCTTTAACTGTATGGGTTTGTCTGTGTATTGTATATATGTCTCTGTGTGTGTACATACATACACACATATATATATGAAAAAACAGTTTTCTGATATGCTGAGGAGATAAAGGTTAAGTTATTGTCCTACGTGTCCTCATCTTCCTTCATAGTCTTTTAACCTATTGGACAATTCTAGCTGAACATAACAAATTGGAAGAGCACCAAAAGATGTTGAGTTCTTCAAAATGCCAAGAAAACATGCTGAGGATACTCTCTTAGTAGAAAAAAAAAGTACATGGAGTAGATGATTGACCTTATAAATACTCTGACTGCAGCAAGCATTTCCAATGGAGCCTGAACGTTCTTGAACATTAAGGTGAGCCAACCTCAAAGTTCATAGGAAACAAAGCTTCTTAATTGTGGGGCTTATGGGGATGTCTGTTATAATAAATCTCGTGTCAGAATTGTCTCATAGTTAGCATTAAGCTAGACATTCACAAATATATGATGGACTTAATTAACCTCGATATTAGTAATTAGAGCTGCATCCTCTACATACTCCAAATCTAATACTGCAGTCCACAGGGCTGTGCCTATTCACATAATTTAAATACCTAGGTAATGAGGTTGACCTCAACAGAAAGGCTGTATTTTAGCTGCACTATAAGCATTTAGTAAAATCCTTCTTGGTACATTTTTCTCATGGTTCAAAGAACTTAGCCTAACTCCTATCAGCTCTTCTCCCAATCTCCTAAAATCCCCAAATGAAAACCTTCTTTTCTTCTGAAATTATCTTTTCCCTCACTGATCTAGCAAAAAAGCATTATCCATGCTCAGTAGCTAGTTAGTAGGGTGATAAATTACTTGACAGGATAAGCTTTCTCAAGACATGTCATAAATGGGATAAGCTTTTGTTCTGAGGAAATCCCAATCCCTCCAAAATTCAGCCTATATCCATTCCCTGGCAGCTCTCTAGTCTGATACCATGCACCATTCTCCCACAGCCCAAAGCCTGCAATTTTCAAAGCAAACTAAACGAATGGAGAAATTTAACAAAATTTGGTTTTCTGATTCCTTTAAAAATCCCAAAAGCTTTTGCTAGACTGGCAACAGAAAACACACTCTATTCCCCATAAATATATGCAGCCATAATAGAAAAATCATTCTCTCTCCTATTTATCTTCTATTTCTCCGTTTTTCTTGCAATAGTTGTTTTCAGGAACCTAGAATAGAAGAATAGACTATGCGGGAGAGCTGAGCACGCACACAACCAATGTGATCAAGCAATGCCTGTTTATTACAACTAAGAAAGCCCTTTTATAATGTTCTCCTGCACATATGAGTAACATGCAGTACAAGTCCTCAGGATTGGACAGTTAACTTAGCCCGCACTTTAAACCTTCTTACAATTGGATTAAAAGTGCCACATCAGCCTTGCCAGGCTTCTTGCCTTGAGTAACTTCCTCTTCCATCCCAAACCCTTCCGGAGGTTGTTTGTCTCGTCAAGTTTCTCCCCCCTCATTCAGGGTTACGTCCTTGTTGCATTCTTGCTCAGGCTGAGGCTCTTATCAGTCTTGTTCTCACGCAGGATTGCTCACGTGGCCATTCTCTCGCAGAAAGTCCTCTAGAATCCCAACATGACTAGGTGCCTTGCATCACTTCATCTGTTTTTTCATGCACTGACACAAGACTTAAAATGTATCAGCAGCTCTGCATGCTGGGTTTGTGCATATTTGTAACACTAATGCTATGAAAGCATCCAATAATTATTTATAGTCATGAGCATTGTTCTGTGTGTTCTAAAAAACTGGTGCCTGCTTTGAGTTGAACTTGACTTTGTTTTGTGCTGGGGAGATTTGTTGGTTTGGTTTGGTTTCAGGGCTAAGACTGTTTTATGAATAGAAATAATAAGGTCATTTTGTTCTTTGTGTTCACAGAAGTCTGTTGGCACTGGTCTTGCAAAGATAAATTGCTGATTTGAAAATACCAGTACTAGATCACTCAGTCACTTGGAGATTTCAGAACATTAGGTGGTCTAATGTGTTAAAATTTTGCTTTCCTTCTGTTGATGGTTGAATGTCAAATGTCTTTATCCCATACTACCAGAATGGCTGTACAAACCAGTATGAAGAGCAGTAAAATATCTGCCTGCAGTTCTCTGCCTTCTCCTTCCATTGCTGTGTTCTCCAAGACTTAGGTCACTGCCCTGCTGAGCTCTCGGTTCTCTCCAGCACTTCAGCACCCTGCAACAGAGCATGTGCACTCTGATGCCTCTCCCAGCCAGCTGCCACCTTTCTCCACTGATCCTGTAGCCAGACCACTGGCCTTCTTTTCTCTAGATGACAATTTTCCACCTTTAAATCTCACAGCCCACTTGCATAAAACTGATTCTCCCAGTGCACTTTTGATTACCCAACTATTGCCCAGGCACAGCCCAGCCAGCAAAGTTCCTGAGATCTTTTATTCTGCTACTGCTTCAGCACAAGGAGGTGATGTGTCGGGCATTGGTACTGATGAGTATTGTACAGCTGGCTGACTAGAGCGCTAACAAGGTTGTAGCTTTATAGAATTCACTGGAATTCATTTCTGTGGTTTCTCAAATCACTCAGGACATCTCTGACATGTTCTGTATAATACAGACAAAAAAAACTTTGTCAATGTGCGTTTAGTAAAGACTGTATTTTAAATAAATCCATAGCTTTGAATTATAGATTTAAAATTTTGGAGAGTCTACTGTTTTACTTAATATTCAAATAGCTAATTATGCTGTATTAAAAAGATAAGTTAAAAAAACCCGAACAACAAACGTGCTTTATTTCAGTCTGAATTTGTCCAACTTCAGCTTCCAGCCATGGTATCTGGTTAGGTTTTTGCCTGCCAGCTACTGGGTATCTTCTCTTTGTGTACGTACACAGCAAACTCAAGTCACCTCCTAATAATTCTGCATAATATAAGGCACACTTTAGGTCTCAGGCATGTTTCAGGGTGTTGTACCAACCACAACAGAGCAAGATAGCTGTCTGTTAATAAAGCTGATGGAAGAAGTTGAGGTGGCTGTGAATTCTCTCCCTAAACATGGATGATGCTGTGATGAAACCAGAGTGGAATTGTTCAGTCTTTCATTAATTATCTAAAACCAAATATGGCACTGATAATTGTTGAAGGTGATCTTTTCCTCCAGCTGTTTTGCACTGGGCTTGGGTGCTGTATAAACATTGCCTGCTGTGATTTACATGAACACTTAGGCAAGCACCATCCTTAATGAGTAGAAAACACACATGTCTTCAGTGGAAGCATTTATATTCTCGAGTACTGTAATCATTAGCGTGTGTTAGTACCGTAGTAATATTTAAAGATCTGTGGAGGACTGGTGACCCTAACTTACGAATGTGCCTCAGGGACAGCGTATCTGGATGTGCTCAGGGGCAGAATAAGCTCCTTCCTCACATAACATGACACCGGACACTCTTTAGTATTCAGGTGACTTGTGATTTGCACATGGGAGAAGGCACGGCCACCAGCTGTGCTTGGAGCTGTGCTTGCAGGCTCACTGTAGAGAAAGACAACGGAGGGCAGCTGAGGAGCAGCCTGTGAAACACAATACAGGCATCTGTAATGCAGGTGCATTACAGATTTGAGGTCCCTGACCCCGAAGTATGAAAACCACAATTCCCCTTCTGAGATTTGTGCATAGACTTCACACTCCTCACTATGAACTCTTCTGGTAATTTGAGTAGAAGTGTTCTCTGCCCTGAAGTTAAGCATATGAGTACAGCCTGCAGAGACGGTGTTCTAAGTACAGATCCGTGCTGGAAGAAGTAAGCAATTTTTCCTCAGCACAGTATCTAAGACACGGTTGTGTTTCAAAGCTGGGTTAGACTCCCAGAGCAGATAAAACAGCTGATGAAAAGCTAATGCACCGAAAATACATGGCTTATGTAATTTGTGATTTCTTTTCTTAGCACAGTCTCTATCACCAAACAGGTTACTTAGTGTCATAATGGATTTCAAAACTGGAAAAACATAAATTAAAAATAAGATCTAAAAGTCAGTATATTACCGTTCACAGCATGGAATTAGTTCTCTGTATGGCAGTGTGTATGTTCTAAGACAGCTTTTTGGCAGGTAAAATGTCTGTGCATCTACAGTCAGACCTTTGTCCATGTAATTCAAGTAAACTTCACATAAAGAAAGAAATATTTGCGACAAAAGGTGTACAGAGCATAAACCAACTAAATTTTGCATTTTCTAGAATTAGGGTAGTAACTTATGTATCTGATGATCAAATCCCATGCGCTGTCACTACTTGGACTGTAGTTTCAATTGGTGTTGATTTTATGGCCATTAATTTTGGGGTGCTCAAGCTGCAAAACCAAACAAGCCTCATGTTCAGTAACCCCATGCACAAACACACACAGATCCTCTAGAGATTTGCAGAACAGCCATTTTGACAGTATGGGCATCTCAGCTATTCACTCTGTTGCAGCAACATTAGAAGATCCAGGTATCTCAGTCATGACAGTCATCTTTACTTTGCAAAATACCAGTTCATACACAGAGTCATTTACCTTGACTGATCATCAGGCATGCCTATAGCACGTGTCACTACCAAAGAACAAATCAAGTATTTCTGGTTTGGGTTAGTATAAATCAACTTTTCTGTGGGGTCATAAGCCATCATAGAGTAATATATGTTATTAATTATTTACTTAAATATGTTTGTAGATCAAAGCCTACATTTTGTTGACTCAAAAATGCCATTAAATATTCCAGACATTTATTGATGTAATGCTAACTAAAAATATCCTCAGATTAGCGCAGTGGGATGTCAAGTTTGAGAATATCTGTCCTGGACACCCAACAGGAATCCACGTTCCTTATCCATGACCTGGGTTCCACAGAAAGTACAATTCCTTGCTTGCCATCTTCAGAATAAGTTCCCTTGGCTTTCTTTGATCACTCCTAGGTGATTTAAAAGCAGTAAGCTTTTGTTGTTGACTGAAATCTGCTGATGACCTCTCCTTTTATCTTTTACTTGTTTTACTTACCTAAAAAAAAAAGTCTTGAATTATCTTGGCATTTGAAAATTCTAGGATTTGGGAGGGGAGAAGGGACAATGATCTCAAAAATGTTGATACCTCAGGATCTGAGAACCAAACCACCTTAAATGGCAGAATCTGTTTATTAGATATTGAGACATTCAGGAATAAGCCCTTTATTCAGAAACCTGATAATACTTGCATCAGCTATTTTGCTTTTACCAAAACATCTACATTGAAAGGCTTGACCAAATTAAGTATTTTTTTTCTAATCAGAGTTCACTTCATTATAGTAGTTGACAAATAAAGGTTACAATCTTGACTGGTGTTTAAAAGCCTCACCAACCCTTCCCTTGAAAGGTTAATTTAACATACAGAAAATAGGCCACCTTCTTCTCTCTTGGTAGTTCTGTAATAAAAGGTTGATTGTTCAAGCAGCAGCATTCAATTATTTTGCTTCTGATGCTATCTACGTGTAAAAAAATCCAGCTAAGTTCAGATGGTCCCTGCAGGCCTTCCAGTTCTAGCTTTCAGTGCAAGGATGCAAAACAAAACATTAGAGCCTCACAGTTAACATTCAAAATGGAAAGTATTATGTTGTCAAGTTAAAGAATGAAATTTGCTTCCTGGAATATCAATGACATAGAAAAGCTTCTGGAGTGTTTGTCCTTTTATCATGAAACTCATTCTTCAAATGTGTTTGCCATAGAAAAATGTGCTAAGGAAGTCAGAGTGGCAGCCAGTGTTTAGAGAAGTTGCCCAGAAATGTAGCCATCCAGTTCTTGTTGAGTTAGCCATGATACTAGAGCTCTACATCAGATATTGAAAACTTATGCTATAATAATAGATTTAATATAGTTGGAAAAGAAAACAAATGTTTCCCTATCTATGTTTTTGGTTTGTTTTTTTTTTTTTTCCCCCCACAGGACTTGGGATGCTCAAATGATAGATGTGCAGAGCAAAAGCAGTGAAATTTATTTCTCTGATTGTGATGGTTGAAAGAGAAACAACACTGACCTCCAGAAGTTTAGGGAGCGAAATAAATAGTTTTGGCATTGTGCATCAAAACTGAGACCACTGAAAAACATCCAGGAAACACAGTGAGAATATACATTCAGTGTAAAATAAATCAGCTTTCAAAAAGAAAGTAATTTGAACATCTCAAACCATTTTGAAATTTGTGTTAATTTTGCTATTGGCCTGAATTTTAGCCCCACATTTACTCACTTTTACTCACTAATCTTATAGGTGGAAAACTGAAAAGGCAAGAGTGTTTCAGAGGAGAAAATCAATGCTGTTACAATGGGTCCTCACGAGCAGCAACAGGGGCATCTTAAAGCGGCTCTGGCAGTGGAAGGAAGGTTGGCAGTGCTGAACAATCAGATAACTGCACTTTTTATGTGCAAGCCAGTTGAAGCAGGTCTCTAAACAGACCAGTACACAGATGTGTTCTGTTCCTTTAAAATCCGAGCTCTTACTTATTAGAAAGGGATAAAATAGGAATGCAACCAATACAGAAATGCTGGTAAATCCACAAAAATGGTGGTTTTGTCAAAAAGTATATAATTCCTTGTTCATGATTGAGATGTTGTGTAAATGTTGTGCATGGTTTGCTAAT
The DNA here is from genome assembly GCF_003259725.1 of Athene cunicularia. NCBI lineage: Eukaryota > Metazoa > Chordata > Aves > Strigiformes > Strigidae > Athene > Athene cunicularia. The sequence goes on along the minus strand of NW_020799095.1, from coordinate 8,483,877 downwards.
GGTATCTTTTGCTCACAAAGAAGTTATATGATCAGTATATCAGACCATGCTGAGTGGCTGGCATCATATTCTTATGACCTGTAGTTTGTGTTTGCAAAACCCTGCCACATTTCTTCTGCCATCTTAAATAAAGTCACTAGTGCCTATGAGTACAGGGGGTCTCCATAGAGCCCAAGCCAAGACAGACATTCCAAGAAGCCCATGGAGCCTGTGCTGTGACACGATTACACTGTGAGCAGAGGTACAATCATGCATGAGAACTGGTTCCTTTGGGTAATTCATGTTTCCTGTATTTCTGGGAGAAACTCTGCCATCCTCCTCCTCCCTCCCCAGCTGATTCAATCCCTGCTGAGAGGTAATACTGCAAAATCCATCCTTTGTTAGCCAGTAGGAGAGCAGCAGTAAACAATTTGAGGACAATAGGCACCAGACATATGGAAAACGCTTCATTTCTACTGAGCTGGCACATGCAAATGCTTTGCTAATGAGAATTCCTGAACACTGAAAAAACTATAACCTGCTTGCTTGAGGTTTAAACACCATACTTTTTGTGGAACGGAAGATTACTTTAGAAGCTCTTAAATGACCTGGAAATTATTTTTTTTAAAGTCGACACTTAAGACTAGGCTGGAAGAGTACTACAAAATACAGCTTAGGGAACGGCTCAACACTGTCAGGTAGTAGGCCAATAATGACCTCATAGTTTCCATTTCCAGTGGCTTCTACGGCTTTTAACAAGTCTTTCGCACCAGGGAGCCTCTTGGTTGTTTAGAAGATCCCAGCTAAATCCCCAATTTCAGCTCGGAGAGGTCCCAGCCTCCTGTTAGCTGCCGGCGGCACTTCACAGTGGTTCCTCTCCCAACAGTGTGCCGCTGATGAGCGATGGTGGCCAGCTGGGACCACAACCCGCAGCGCCTGCACGTGTCCCGTCAACGCCTGCTGCTCACCGAGCCGGGGTGACAGTCCAGACAATGACAAGTGGCTGGGGTCGTGCCCCCAAACCCACGCTCCCCCACAAGGCTGTGGCATGGCTTCCTGCAGGGTGTTTTCCCAGAGTGTGCCTGGCTCGGCCTGGCTCCTTGGCCACGCTGGGAGCAGACACAGTCCCCTGGCCTCCCTCTGGGCAGATCAAAGTTGATTTGTGGAAAAAAAGACTCTACAACTCGAATAGAGTTATAAAGCAGGTATGTTTACTCTGGCCGGGGTGCAAGGGGATTTCTCCACAAAGCTTGCACACCCACTGCACATTTTACCAAAACTGATAGAGTGTAGATATCCATATTCATTGCGTTACATAACACAAACATACATATGCATGAGTAGGGCTGGGTTAGTTAGAAAGCATGGTGTCAGCAGTTTATGTCACTTTGCACCTGTGCATTGCCTCCTGGTGGGCGTCTTCAGGGGTCTTTGGGAGGAAGGCTCATAATCTTTCTCACCCTGTTTTTTCCATGAAGCATGCGCAGATTCTCTTGGCCAATTTCTTGAATAACAAAAGTGTTTTCCAGCTGATTTATTTTTCTATCTTATCTAAGAGAACCAATAGAAAGAACTACCATTCGTCTATGGCTATCTCTACTCATTAGCAAAATTCCAACTAGTTAGTGTCAGCCACCTGTTTCTCAAGGACAGAGCATAATATTTTGCTGAAGGTTGTAGCCCCTGGTAGATTTTCACAGTACACTGTTTTGTTTTGATGAATACTGTAGTCCTTGGTAAAATTTCACAGAACAGTCTGAGAAAGCAGGATGCTTAACAATATTAAACCCACTATAAGTAAGTAAATAAGTTGCTGAACAGTTTTCTGTAAGTAAATAAATCTTAAAACAAGTAATCATTTCTCAAAGTGCCGGAGGTCAGGAGGCCGCTTCGGCGGGCCCTTCCCTAGCACCGGGGCTCCCTGCACCACCAGCCCAG
>NW_020799095.1:8443418-8481910 GCF_003259725.1 Athene cunicularia | reverse complement strand
CGCCTCAGGAGCAGCCGCCGCGCCCTCGCTCCCACACGGTCACCACCACCAGCAGCTCCTTCACCGCCAACCTGTCGGCCAGCTCCAGCACCCTCGCCTACGACCGGGAGTTCCTGCGGACCCTGCCCGGGCTCCTCATGGTGACCGAGATCGTGAGTGACCCCGGGGGGGGCGGCCCTGGAGGAGCGGAGCCGGGCCGGGCTGGGGGCGAGCCTCGGCCCGGCAGCAGGTTTTCGGGTCACGGCTGTGGAAAGTTCCCGCTGCAGTTTGGAGGTTGGACTGGGCCCCCCCACACTCACTTCATCACCTGCAGCGGCCTCGGGGTGGCTTCGCGGGGTCCGTACCTGGGGCAGGTGAAGCGGCGGGAAGGGAAACAAGGCCGGGGGAGAGTGTGGAGGGATGCAGAAGTAACACAGGGCACGTGCAGTCTGTAGTGTCCCGCAGCGTTTGTGGTATCACCAGCTCTCGCGGCGGAAAAATTAGTTTTGGCAAGTCGAGAACTGATTTTTGGAGGCTTTTCCTCTGTATCCACTTCGTGCTTTTACAGCGCACTGATAACCGCGAAGTGAGAGTTAATTGGGCAACTTGCCTTCATTTGTAGGTCAATAAAAACCCATTTCCTTATGGTCTCAGTGATTAGATACACCTGTGCAGACCAAGATATGAACTAACACCTTTTGGTTTTGCTAGTGATTTTATTTTTGCGGGTACTTTATGAAGTGTAAACAAATCCCCAGATGGCCAGGCAGTATGGGGTTTAGTCACTTGTCTTAGTGATAGGCAGTGAACAGCACAACGCTGGGATGCCTCTGCAGGACTGCCTACTCTCAGTGTGTCAAGCAGTAGATGCGCAGCATCTCCGCTTAAAAATAATATATTTCTTTTAAGTCTGCTCATCTGCACTATTAATAGTTAAGAAACTTAAAAAGCTGGCTGCCCCACCTTAGTTTTTGAGTTTCCTGTGTGATGTTTTCGTTTTGATGATGCTGGAAGGATTAACTTATCGTCCAGATTCATTTTCAAGGCGTGAAAGCATTGTGCTTCACCAGAGCAGTGGAAGGACTGTTGGTTTTGCTGACTTCAAAGTTAAAATAACCAAGCGAGGCTTCAGGCTAACGTGTGGTGTAGGACCTCTGGCAGTAACAGTGCCGTCGGAGAGAGGATGCGTGTTAAGCTGCCAGCTGCTGTGTGGCAAGTAGTTGGTGAGGGTGTGAAGTCAGAGCTTGGTACCAGCTGGTACCTTGTATGCCAGCGTGGTTGGGAATTCTGGCGACCTTTAGTAGGTAGGTGTTTGTAGGGGATGCTTCACTGTCAGAGTTGTGGTAGATCTGTGAATAAAGATGTCTTAGTTTTTGAAAGAAAAGCCTCTTTCTTTTCTGCTCTTTTTCAGTTACTAATTACAACAGAATTGTGAACTTTTCTTGTACTTTATCTGAGGAGTGATCCCACTGCAGATTGTTACAGAGGTGCCCAAGGCTTTTCCCAAGCCCTGCTGGAATGTCGTATATTCAGCTTGGCTGAAAATACTGCATCAGCTGCACTTACATGGAGCTACATGGCCACAGGGCATGGACAGGCTCTTGCTTACTCTTTACTGGAAGTGTGATTTCTAGTTTGTATTGACAGGTGATGATATTTGTGTAGCTTACCTTTCTAAACATAGTGATGATAGTTTTCAGGGGACTTTGTTTCCTATTATCCATTACTGATTCCTGGAGTAATTATAAAATGATTCTTCAGCCACCATTTTATGATGCTTGAGTCCATTAATACTGACGTTTAGAGCCAGTTTTGGTTTAAGTTTTTTAAGCACTCGATAACACGTTTGCCAGCTTCAGAAGGAACCTCAGTGCTACCTGAGTTTGAAGGCTAGTGTAGAGTTGTGTCTGTGCTACAGGTTTCCATGTATGTATTTTTATTGATCAACTCTGTGAAGATAAACAGCTCCTGGCCAACCCGAAGGTGACTACAGAAGTCTCTAATGTGGATGAACTTACACTGGTTTGTGATGACGTATTTGAGAGAATGGAGGACAGTTTTAATACAAAGTTGAAAGCAATGAGGCAGGTCTTACAGAAGTAGAATATTGCTAGATACGGCCTTTGAAGAAATACTTGTGGTTCCTAACCTCACATTTTTAAAGCATGGAGAGTAGCTGTGAAATTAAAGGAAAACATACTAGTGAATACATTGATAGGAAATTAGCTGAAATAAAACCAGTTATTAAAATCAAGTAAGTGAGTTTGTATGTGTGTGTGGTTGGTTTTGGTCAAACCTTTTCTACCAAGTCTGCCTGTTGGGTTTTTTTCCAACAGAAAATGTGCTTTAAGAGAGCATGACTAGCTTTATACAAGATCTCTATTTCAAAATTGGCTCTGCATGTTCAGCAGTAATAGTTACGTATACCCTAAATCAGTCAGTTCCTTCCTGTTGTGATCATCCTTTACATATAAAAGTTGTGGCTTGCCTGCACAGATTGGCTCTTCAGGATATTTCTGACCCTCAGTACTCATTGCTCAGCTCAAAGCACAGTCCTTCTGCGAAGGATTTGCAAACCTGTAAATGGGACCAGCTCGTATGTGTGTCTGTGTTTAAGTCTCAGGGGTTTGTAGGCTGATCATTTTCAGTCTAAGCACCAAGCACTGAAGTACAGCAGCTGTTGTAAGAGCATACCTTTGCTTCGGCTGCCCCTGCTCTGGAGACACTTGTGAGATGGGCAGGGAAGAGGACTGTTCTTAGCAATATCTGTTATTGCGACTACTTTTCTGTCAGACCCTGTGTTCATTAGGGTACTATGTTAAAGCTAAGCTAGGGGTGTTAAACAACAGTGTTAAATGTTCTGAGAGTTTGCACTGTGGGACTGCATAAATATTTGATTATTGCTGCTGTCAGTCAGCGATGTGCATGCAGCAAGAGGAGTGCAGTCTGTGACTCCAGGCTCTGAAACTGGAGCTTTCTTCTTTGTACAGGCAAAGGGCAAATCTGTGTTTTTCTTCAACCAGAGAGAATGGAAAAGCACAGTTACCACATAAATCTTTCAGTCACTTAAATGAAGGATCTCGATCAGGTTTTGCTCTTACCTCCCTAATTTGTGTGCTGTGAAGATGAATTGACTGCTGTGTGAATTTCCATGTGTGCTGGTAACCAGCCTACTTTTGCACTGAGGCTGTGGTTTAATAACACAGTAAATTCAGCTTAACAGCTCCTACTAAGAGATTCTTTGCAATGCTGCGAAACACTGGTCTGCTATTAACTCAGTCTGCTGTTTCCAACTTGTTCAGAATGAGTTAGCTTTATAAAGATTTTTTTTTTTATGATGGATCAAGCATTATCTGTCCTTTACATAGCTGCTTTAAAGCCAGCATAAATCTGGGATGAGGTTGACCGTGCATATTCAGCAGTAATGGAGTCATGTACCAAGACCTGGTTCAGCTTAAATTTTGTAATGCTGTTTGGTCTAGCACTGTCTAGCATCTAGTATGAACAAATGCAGAACTGTAGCCTGAAGTGTAGGCTAAATTACCTGGCACTGACAGATTTCCATTGCCTTCTACATCTGCTCCCATGACCAGAGAGTGTGTGAGGTATCCTGCCACTCACTGGGAAAGAACTGGGGTCAGTTTATTTTCAGTGCAAAGAACAAAATAGAAAATGCCACTGGATTTCTGAGAGGCCTTTGGGAACTGGCATGAAACACAGCTTTAGTGTGTGGAAGCTTATCCAAATTGCTTATATACAGAAGTAATGATGCTTGCTGAGCAGTGCAGGGGCTTCAGACACAGGAGACTTGGATTCACTGGCCTTAGTTGGCCAGTGACTACTGACAGTGGATTTATCTGCAGCTCTCTAATCTGAGTTACTTCTCTGTTCATGGAATATGGATACAAATCTTTGTAAAGCACACTGAGGTCTGTTGGTGAAAAGTAGTACATAAGACAGTAAGTGGTGTTACATAGTCTATAATTCAGTAGATCAGTGCAGTAAAAATACATCCTATGGAAGATAGGGATACTTATTCCTATAGTGTAAACACCCCCACCCCCTGAGGATTTATAGTTTCAAAAGAAACAAGTATAGCAATTTCCAGAGATGTCATTTGAGTGTTTCCTTTCTGTACAATGATGGCCCAAAAAGACTCTGTATTTGTCTTCCTGGGAATTTCATGGCCAAGATAAATGATGGCTAGTGATACCTTCTCAGAGCTTTAAATCACCTCGTCAAGTCTTATGGATCACTTTGGAGAAGTGGAGAGTTTGGTCGTTGCTATGGATGTGGTTATAAAAATATTTACTTTCTAGCACGATGACATTGATTCCTTCAGATTGTTGTTTCACACCAGTGTGTTGCTAGATACAGTCTCCTGTAAAACTTGCCTTGCTAATTTTAAGGCTTGTGATGGCTATTTGTCCTTAACAAGAACAGGTTTGGAAGGTTGTTACATTGCTGCTGCAAGTGAGATCTTGTGATGGTGTAAATTTTAATAAATTGTAGTTATAGTTGCATTTCTTCATGCTGTTCTACTCAGATTATTCTTTGAGTAAAATGCCCAGAATAAATACTTGAAATAGAAAACTTCATAGGAGGTTATTTATGTTATTGGCATCACATAAAATGGTTCAAATTTACATTTCTGGACAAGAGAAATAATTTTGATCACTGTTCCATTATTTTTCAAATGTAAGATCTTTGAAGGCCTAATTCAGAAAAGAAATCTTGTTGAATTTGTTCTAGTAGAGTGGTGAGCCTCAGCATATTAAATAGGTATTGGAAGTTATGTCAGGTTTAAGATACTGAGGTTATGAAAACCAGACAACTGGACATGTCCAAATGTAGGCTTCCCCCCCTTTCTTTTTTCCAGAGATGCATCAAAATCTTCTACAGATATTCAGGTTTTGAATTCAGTTAGCAATAAAATCAAATAAATGTGAAGAAAAGCAGAAGTAATACAATGGGACCATCTACTGTGAAAAAGCTAAAAGACAAAAAAATTTACTTATTTTTTTAAAGCTCTCCTTGCATTTAGCTTTTTCTTTTAGTCATGACCTCTCTGACTGCAGTTCAGAATGTTTTGTATAGATCCCATGCTCCTCCTACATGCCCACTTCTTGAAATAGTCCTTGGAAACAGGGAATTTCATAAAACCCCTTTCCTCACCTGAGTAGCAGGAAGACTTTTTCATCTATCAGGAACAGTAGAGATTTTTTTCTTTTTGTTTTCTTCTTATAATGCAGTTTTTAATCCAGTCACACTGAGTCTGCTTGTATGTAGTTGACAATGCTGAGGCACCTTCTGATGTGTTCAACAAGTGCTTTGCCTAGAGAAGATGTACATAAGCATGGTCTTAAAATGACTCACTTTGAATTACTGAGTTCAAAAAAAGTATCCTGTACTAGTCAGTCACTTCATCCAGTAGCTTCATCTTCCTGTGCATGAATAAGAGAACACACAATATAAAGTCTAAGCTCTCTCCTTTACTCTTGATAAGACAAAACTCTTGCTGACATTAAAGTTCTCCCTTTTTCAGGTGCTGTTGTTCCATGCTAACCCGTAGTGTAACTGTCCTTAGTGTAGTGGATACACACATCTATATGATTTCCATCTTCCTCTAGGATCATATCATTGTTTAAAGTTCTGTTTCCTTAAAGGTCTTTGGTTTCCTGGACAAGACCAGGGTGTTTCCTTGGGAAGAGAAAACTGTTTGGGTGGCACACAAGGGAACAGAAGGTTTGGGAAGTCTTGTCTGGAACGTGCTCCAAGTGCAGATGGAAACAGTATTAGTACTGACATGGTAAGAGGCTGAAAATGCCTCTCCAATTGAATGCAGATATTTTACAAAAGATCAGAAATGCAAAGTATTCTCAGTACCTCAAGGTTAAAGTAGAATATGTCATCTCTTGATGAGAAGAGTGCATTAAAGACATACTTAAATATCAGCTTTGCCTTTATATGTGTGTGTGTATATATATATATATATATATATATATAAAATGTATTTTTTAGCTTGGTTTTTCTTTCAGATAAAGTACATATTGAAACAACATGATATTTCTGCACTTGTTCCTGTTTCAATTCCACAAAAGTAATAGAAGGTGTGTCCTTGCAGAGAGGACCAAGCCCTCTTTTCTGGGGTCAAGTAGCAAATAGATTTTAGCATTCATCAGACCTTTGGCAAAGTAGTTCTGTTCATGTGGCCTGAGCTGTTCCCGTGGAAGCTGCTGGCACTGATTCACCTTTCTCTGAAAGATGTGGCTCAGGTATAAGACTGGTAAACCTCCAATGAAGAAGGGACTGAGTAAGAAAAGAATCGTTACTGCTTTCAGTGAGAGCTAGATCTGGTCCAGGGAAGGCTTGGTGTTAAGCTTAAGTTAGTGAACTGAAAGAGTCTGGCGTCTTGGTTCTGCATTCATTAATACTGAATTGAGGCTTTACCAGATCACTTCACTACTTGGATCAGTCCTGGGCATGACTCCATTTTTGCCAAATCAGAGCACGATATCGAGTATTGAGACTGTTTGTTTTTGCAAGGTATGGGTGTGCAGATGTTGCTGATGCAACCACAAGTTTGTCAAGACAAAAAATCTTTAAAGCAAAACAAAACCAGTTTCAACAAATTGGTGTCATTAGAGGGATGCTGTCCCAGCAGTTTGTTCTGGTACAATGAGAGATGCACTAAAATCGAATTTAGAACTGAGGCAAACTAAGTAAAGCATGATAATAATTAGCAAGATGTTGTCAGTCTTCAGATAGATCATAATCTAGTTACAAGAAATAACTACATTGAAAAATCTTGGGTAGTACTGTAGGAAATGTAGGGAAAGCAGCCCCTCTGATCATACTCAGGTAGTTGCTGTTTGTGTTTAGCTGATGGCCTGATGTGCAAAACTTGAAAGGAGACCTGTCAAGAACCTATGCTTCATACCTGGAAACAACATTGGTTTGTATCATCACCTTCAAATGTCCAGGCCTGAATTTAAATATATTCGAGGCAACACTGTTTCACACAGAATTAATTAATTTAACCTGGAAGCTGTACAGCCACTAACAGGGTTCCTTTTTTTTACCCCCTCTGTGTGTGTGTATAGTGATTACATGAAAGAGTCCCTTTACTACACATTTTAGCAGCATTTGCCTTCTTTGTTCAACAGTAGTGCTATTCCCAAGGCTGCTGCTCCTGCAGCAGGTAATAGCTGAATATGGCAGCAGAGTTTTGATAGAAATACGAGGAACTTGTAGGAGAAACTTAAAAATGGAGACACAAGATTCTTGCAGGCAGGAATTAAGCATTGACGGGCAGGGGAACAGACAAGAAAACCTCCAACAAAAGGAAAGCATCTGCAATGTGTCTTTAATACACTTCAACTGATAAAATCAGCCTTGGTTGTCTCCCACTGGAGACAGCCACTGTAGGGCAGACTCTGACAAGGATCAGGTGAGGGGAGGGTAAGTGTGTGGTTGGATGCCTGTTGCTACTGCTGTAGATTAGAAAGCATAAACAAATAAACAATTGTCCTTTACAGGCTCAGAGCACAACTGCGATACATGTTGGGGAGGATGGTGCTTTTATTCAGTCCTTAGAGGGGGGGAAAAAAAACCACCAAAAATGACAGCATCTGAATTGATTTGATTTTAATTTAATTTCTAAGCCATGATGTATCTTGGTACCAGTAATATTACATGCTGTTTCAAAGAGCTAGCATGTGTATAGGCACATACAAAACTACTTTAAAAATATTATTGTAGCTGAAGGCCTTGGAAGTTAAGAAGCATCAGAATTGATGTTTGCCCTGGCAGTGTTCGTTTGGTATTGGATTGTGTGCAGATGCTGGAATCCAGTCAAAACCTGCATGATCACATTATTTTTTATCGAGAAACTTCTGTCACAGTCATTGCACAGGAGAGTGTTTCTGGGAGTGACTGGGACATTGTGCACACAGCATTGGAAGAAGACATGTCCTGAGTAAGGAAAGGGACTATTCGCAGAGAAAGGATGGTCTCCTGGCTAATTGCTTCTCTGGAAAAATTTATTTTCTGCTTGCACCACAGTGTTCCTATGGGATGCTAGATAAGGCAAGTAAGCCTTGTGTTTCAGTGTGCTCACTTTTCTCCTTGCTTTCTGGATCCCCAGCTTGGGTCTGAGATGCCGAAGAAATTATTATTTGCAGTTGTAGCTGGAGTCAGTAGGAGCTATGTTCTGAAGAGGCAAAATGCAGTGCCATATTAGGTGCTGTGGGGAAAAAAGAGCTTTCCAGTGGAATTTGGCAAGAATTTTTACCTTGATTTTAGTGTACTGTCTGTAAAATCGGGATACCATACTTCCTTATCTCACAGAGATGTGTTTAATAGTTTACTAATGACCTGTGACATAATTCAGGTAACAAAGTACTCTTAACGAACCGGAGTAGACACAAAGCTCCAAGATAGGATCAAGTCTTCAGGCCACATAAATAAGCAAGGAGAAAGCAAAATAGTGGAAGGCATTAGTTCTGAAGAAGGCTCTCCCTTCTGTTGCTGCATGCAGGTGGTGGTGTGGAGAAGGGGAAAGTATGTGGTCAGGTAATTACAGACTGTACCATAATGAATATCTAACTAACGATAGAATTATGATGTGTGAAGAACTTATTTCCAGCAGTGTTGCATACTTAATTGAAAGTATCTCAACATATGTTTGTGCTTGTCTCTCTTGTCTACTCTTCTGTCTCTTTGTCCCAAGTCCTAATTTTCTAACTTCTTCAGTTGTGGGGTTTGGGTTTTTTGTCCTTTCATTCCTTCGAGCCTTCTCCCCAGCAGCTCAGAGCAACTTGCTGAAGGCCTGCTTTGCATCATATTCATCCAGTCTTCTTCAAACTCAACACAGATAATCAACATAGAAGATGCAGCTCCTACTGTAAGAATCTGGCAAAATGGGGTCTTAGGAGAGGAGGTGTGAGGCAACTGAAAGAACAGGCTCTACTGAGTATGAGACATCCATTTTTAATGGTTTCATAATGCTGTAGGCAGACAAAACTATGAAAAATACTGTAGTATTTTAGAACAATACTAGAAATACTGATAGTGATACAGTGATTTAGGAGGTTATTGGTGAATATTGTGACATATTTGGTTCTTGCATTGTGGAAGGGGCTTTCTTTTAAATAAACATGCTGTTGTCTGAGCCGTAAGCATAGAGCAGGTTGGACAGACTTGGGTTTTGTCAGACCTACTGCAGTCTTCTGATGACCTCAATGAATGATTTTTAGAAAACAGCTGAAAAGTTCTTCGATAGAAGTAGTTCAGGATGCATGGAAAAGCAGGATCTCTATTGGGATTTCTGATTGATATTTTGAAGCCTTTCTGTGTGCATAAGCCATGTTCATTGAACTGTGCCATAGTTACATGTTATTTACTACTGTGTGTTGCCAGTTGACCTCCAAGATGAAAATATTTCTCCTTCCCTGTGGTGTTACTAAGATATAGCATAGTATAAATGAATACATTATTACCCTTCTCCAAATGCACAGGAATTTGGCTAATGGCAAAGTCTGGGTGCCAGATAAAATTCATATTGGACAGAAAGACAGTTGTCATTGGGAAAATACTATATTTAGTTTTAAAAAACCACAATCCTTATTTTACTCTTTTGAGTAGATCCTTGCATTAATGGGACTGAACTTTGAAAGGCAGTGTGTAAGAGGAAAGAAAGGACCTACTTGAGGAGATGGCTCCTCTTGTGGTGTGTTTTCTGTTTGAATTATGACCTCTATCTGCAAATGTATAAAACCAGGCACAGGCACAGGCCTACAGAACTGTAACTGAATGATGAGACTTAGCAAGAGTGGAATAATGATAAACAACATATTATGTTACTAGTTAGATCTTCATTGTTCTGTTTGGTATATTTAAAGAATTTTCCCTGTTCGTCCTGTCAGCAAAGAGGGGAGGAAACTTAGCCAGGAGAATAAGGTTTCCAAACATTTTGTTCAAACTTGGGGTTTCTTTCTAGACTTTGGCAATCATGAAACATGACCAGACACTTGTACAAAGAACTTGACAGTCTCTTTATGCAGTAACAGAGACCTATCTAGCAAATGTTTGCCTAGAGTAAGCAAGTCAAGATAATGTGTTAAAGGTGAGATGGGGTCTCTTAGAAAGTGTTTTACCAGGTCAAGTTAAAATTAAACGGAGTACACAGCAATAAATGAGATGGAATTCTCTAAGGTTGGTTACATCTAATTTTCACTTTCTTATTAGCTGGACAATGGAATGCTAGACTCAGAAAACACAGGGAACAATAAAACAATAAAACAATCCAACCCACCCCACAATACGTCTGAAGTAATTTTCACTTTAAAAAAGTTAGGTTTATTTCAACATGCCTCTTCAGTTTAGGTCTTGGTTTAAAAAAAATGGTGGAGGAATGCATTTTAAAAAGACACTTAGTTTTGAGTTGTGGTGGTTGTTGTTTCTGTAAGATTACATAGACAATGTACACAAACAAGATGACCCTGAGAAGAGATGTACATAGAGGCCAGATGTGTTGATGGGAGTGAAATCAGATTAAGATCTAACATACACAAATAATATTGTTATGAAGAGAAGCTTAAAATGATGGATGCTATTAAAACCTGTTGCAGATTTCCCTTTGACTTAAGTCATCCCAACATATCCAACACTTGAAATGAGAACAACGTAAAAGCCTGCCTACTGTGAAGGCTGTATGCGCTAATTGGCTCTTATATTGGTTGCCAGACTCTTCAAGATCAGCAGCTCCTTTCCGATAGTCATTTCCTCTCCACTTGTTAGCATTGCTGAAGGGGCGGCTCTGTTGTTCCTTCCCTTCAGTGCTGAAGAAAAGCATATGCCCAGAAACTTTCCTCACTTGTTTCTTTTGCCAACTCCATGGATTAGTCTAATAAAAGAGATCACCTCCCTTAAGACCTTTCCTCTCCAGTACCCCTGGTGCAGAGTACTTACTGTCAAATTAGACTGAGATTAGGAGGAGCCTAATTAACGCTTTTTACCTTTTTTGTGTTGACCTACTGTGCTAAAATTAACTTTGGGAAAATGAAAGGCATAGTTAACCCACTTGTTACCGAGATTCCCCCCCAAATTCTTACAAAGCACTGTTGTACTACAGTTTGTTTACCTGTTTCATATGCACAGTTTGTTTGGCTTGAACAGAGTTGGTGATAGATGATAAAAGAGGAAGCTGTGCAGATCCATTCCTCAGACATGCCCTTTTATAACCCAAATGTCTAATTTACATATTTCTTTAGAGCTCCCTGTAGTCATGTGTCCCACAGTACGAGGAGATATCCTATTTCACGATGAAGCATTGGTCATTTTGTTATAGCCACATCACTGTAACCTCATGTTACTATTAAATCCTAGATGTCCAAACAGCTCGACATCACAAATGCCAACCTAAACATGCTTCTTCAGTCCAACAAGTGAGTGTGCCCTGTAGCTTCCCTGCCTTATCGCTGGGTTATCAAACAACATATACCTTCTCCCATGTCAAAGGCAAATCACTGTGCAGGCCGTGTTCTTCCTTTTCCCTTTGTGTGAACTAGGAAAGATCCCAGATAGTGATGTCTTTCAGTGGCCTAATTCCTTTCTGCTTTCTTGGTTTTATTTGCTAAGACCTGTAATATTGTTGGTAGTAGCAGATTACATTACATGCCTCTGTGTGCAAGCTCATGATAGTGGGACAAGTTTTTAATGTGTGTGGATTTCAGCATTTTGATATAGCAGTAGTTGATAGCTTGAACAAAGGGGTACCTGCAAAATACAACTTTGGGAGTAAATTTCTTTTTTTTAGTTCCCTAAAGAATTTCTCCTCTTTCATTTGAATTGTCCTTCCTTGATTTGAAACTAGTAATATCATGCTTTGGGGGAAAAAGGTACTAAATATCGCTGCACACAGACTTTTTAAACAAAAGGCCACCATATCGCTCTACAGGCTTATGGCTTTCCCTTCCCCACTCAGTGGGAAAACAGGAACTTCTGAGCAGGAGGTAAATAGCTGAGTACTCAACAAAGAGTACTTGAACAAAGACTGGGTAACACCTCTTTATTATATCTGCACTGTTGTCATTCTAGGGAAGAAAATACTGGGCAGAAGAAAGCTGTGATCCAAATCTGGGGAAAGAGAAAGGGGAAAAGGTGTGGAAGTTAGCTAAGTAAATATAATTTAGTTGGTTGTGTATATTGGGGTGGTATAATACAAACAGAACTACAGGAAAAGGCTTGTTTTTTTCAGAAGAACCATTTGGGTGGGAAGGGAGCCTGCAGCCAGTGCAGAGCATGCCCTCAGCCTGTAACCCCTCAACTTCTTGGCTTTTGTTACCTTGCCTAGAGCTCTCCTCCTTCTAACTTTGATTTGATGTGTGTGCTGCATCGCTTGTTGCTAATAAATTGCAGGTCAGATGCAGATAGCCTTCGACAAAGTCAGTTGTTTTATTTTTTTGATATTGATACTGCCTGTCGGGTCAGGTCATGGTCGCCTCCACTGAACCAGCAGCTGACCCACTCATAGTTCCCGTTGCCTTAAACCACGATGAACTGTCACTCTGAAGGCTGCCAAGGTGTCTGCCCTCTAGTAATCTGCCTTACTTATCTGCCAGTGGTTGATGGTGTAGTAGCCTTGTCCTCTCTTCTCACAATTTAGTCTATGCCTATGCATGAGACCATGCCATGAGACAGAGCCAGCGTCCTGATCTGCTGACTCAGGGATAGCAGGAGGTTGGATGGGATGGAGAGCAAAAAGTGCTTATATTTTAGATCAATATTTTGATCTCATGCTGAGGAGATTTGCCTGAATTTTAGGACAAAACTCTAGCCTGTGCTAGGACTGTGGTACACTTTGCTAGATATGTTTGGGGGTTGTACCAGATTTCAGTCTAACAGCATGCTTCTCTCCCAGAGGAAGGTGCTATGCCTGCAGAGGAGCTAGAAGGTGAATGCTTGAGGAATACCTTTTCACTATGAGGTGTAACTGCTCTAAACACTTATCTTTCAGGCATGGGAGATCCACTAATCCATAGTAATTGTGTAGTTTTCAGCAGTTCTGACATCTGTGAGCTGTATTGGAAAATCAGATTTAGAGAAAGAAATGGAATTGACAGTGCTTGAAACCCCAAACTCTATTACCTGTATTGTGGGGACAGTGAAGCGTTAAGTGCATGCAGTTAAGAGCAGCAGCTAAGAAGGACTTGTTCCTGCTTGTTTCCTGATTTTTCCGTGTTTATGTATTACAGGAGCCGAATACAGGAGTTCTGATTTCAGGCTGGTATCTCTTAAATGCAGACAGCTAAAAAGGTCTCCATACCTCGCTGTTCACTGCAGTTCACAACTTAGCATATGGTGATACCCCAAACAAGTGATTTGTTTACTTCGGGTACACTGGGTGGCTGAGTACGGTAATTCAGGAGCAGCTTTGTATGCAGTCATCCTTGCAGGGCAGCAACCTCTGGCAGAAAACCAGAGCAGATATCAGAGGGACATTAAATCATTTCTGTTCACGTACTTAAATCTGAATAAGCCAATGTCTTCAGGCCCTGAAAATTGTTTTTTTTCTTTTTCTCGATTGGGGACTTTTTTTTTTTTTCCTTGTACTAGAAAGCTGACATTTGTAGCCAGTTGTTCTGTTCTTTGTTTACACAAGGCCCATTGAAACAGTTGGAGAACATTATACCCTGCTTCACACACAGGCATATATACTTAATTTATGACTTTGGTAGTTTGAATTTCAAGTGTCAGGTATCCCATGGAGCTTTTTACTTTGTTCTCTTATGCTGCATGCACCACGAGTATTTATTATGGAGAGCAGACAGGCTGTGGGAGGTCTTTCAGGCTTGTGGGCTTTTTTTCTTCAGAACCTTAAAAAAGTTATGGAGCACAGTAAAAAGGACTTCTCTAAAAGCATGACTGATCTGCAGTATCTTTTTACATGTTTGTCCAATTAATTTTTTTCCTTTGGCATTAATATTTTCATTTGTGTATCTTCATCTTAATGTTGCTTTTGTAGCCTAAACTTCTCTGCAAACATTAATTGTGGGACAGTGGTAACAACTCTTAAACAGATCTCTATTGAAAACTTAATTCTGGATTTGCTCTGTTCTTGTTTCCTTCAAAGTAAACTCTTTCTGCTACTACAATGAAAAGAAAAAAAAAAAAAAAAGGAAAAAAGGAGGGGGAAAAAAAAGAGCATAGCTTGTTGTCAGAAGCAATGTTAGTATTGGTGATTATCTCCTTGTTCAGTTGTGTCTTGTCAACAATTTTAAATATGGCTCTTAGTACAAAGTTATCTTTGATATATCGATGACAGATGGAGATTTCAGAAAAGGACATGCCTGGAAACTGACTTCAGACATACTCAGATGAGAAGTGGAGCTGAGGTTTTTCAACAATGAGAGTAGTAGGCACTATGGCAGCTTATTTAGAGACAAGATGAATCTTATCATTGCAATGTCTATGCCAAGTCATCATCTCTTTCCAAAAAGCATGTTGCAGGTTGAAATCTTTTTATCATTGCCCACATGGCCATAATGGTCCTTTCTGACTGTGAAGTCTGTGAGCACAAATGCCTCCAGAAAAGCATATGCAAATGTTAAATATTTATAGGCATGCTGTTCTATGTTGTTAATGCAAAATGTATTCAGAAAGAAGCAATTTTGCCAGAGAAGGAAAAAGATTTTTCTATGAGGTACTTCTACAATGTATGGATCAGTCTTTGTAAAATCCTTAATCCTTACCTAAAAACATGAGTAACAACAGTTCCTGGGGTTGGACTTCCGTATTTGGGACTCAGTTAAAAAAAGAGAAAAGAGGTACAATAAGCATCTAAATAGGCAGACAACAACAGATCTGGATGCAGACTTACTTTCTCGTGTCTTTTGTTTGCCAGGTAAAAGGAACTGTTTCAACTTTTGGTGACTAGAGGATTTTGTCTCACAGAAAAAAAAAAAAAAAAAATTTGTTGTACAAAACCAATTTCTGTGTTCAGCTGGAAATTAAAAGATACTTCTAAGCATTTAATTTTTTTTTTTTTTTTTTTGAATGAGCAGTTAACTTTTTCCTCCTGTTTAAATGGATGTGGAATGCAGCAATAGGCTTTCTTAGCAGATGCTCTTTTTGATTTTTCCATTGCATCATATTTAGCTTTATGACTCTGTATCTTAACTACAGGGCAAAACAAAAGTTATTCCCCCAAAAGTAATAACCTTTGTATTTTAATGTAATAGCTAAGATTTGTGAAACAATGCTGTATGTCAGCTAATTATAGGCATCTCTGTTTACATGGCCTAACAGGAAGGTGGAGATGTAAAAATAGCAACAAAGAGCCAGTGATATTATTAATAAAGCAGCTGTATACAGCATTGTTCTCTTGAAGAACATAGACACCACTTAAACAAAATGGACTACATAAATAATCAGTCATAATTCATAAGTAACCATTGTTAGGAATTCTCTTTCAAAAATAGCTCACATTATTAATGGCAGAATGACTTTCTTTGTGGGTGTGTGTGTATTTTATGCAGACATATGCACGAATGTTAAACGTAACTTGCACAAATCATTGCCATTTATTGAGAAGCTGGTATTTTTCTACCCTCAGAAACTATCCCTTTAGGGAAGATGGGGAAAAGGAAGATAGAGTGCTCTAAAACCTCTGCCAAAGGAAGAGATTGTGTGTATATAGAAGAGGCAAGATCAAGGTAGAACTCTTTTCACTCATATGAGTTTATTAGAACAAAAGAGCAAGCCATTCCTACTGTTGTGTTCCATTAAGAAACAATGGTAGTTGTAGTAATAAAAATAATAATAATAAACAGACACATTGGGGAAGATGAATTCAGACAAATATGACCCTGTATCTTTTGAACTCCAGAATCTACTGAGCTTTTTCACTTTAAATAATAATAAAAAGAGATTACTGACAGGGTACTGAAGCTAATAGTCTTTTCCCCCAATTTTTCTGTGCAACAGAAATAATTTTCTCACAATATATTTCCCAAAAGTATGAAAACAAGCATGTATTCAGTGTATGCAGCAGGTTAAACTTGCGTACTCATAGTTTTTATGAGCTTTATAAAGGAGAAACTATTCAAAGCACAAGGGCTATACCGTAGTCTTAACCTCCAGAAATATGTCTCTACTACTTGACTTGAAATCCTGTGGCCCTTCTCAGAAAAACTTCCATATGTTTGTGAACCAGGTACTGCATTTGCAGAAACAAAAAGTAGTATGTTAAGCTTGTCATCTGCCCCACCAAAAAAATGCCTCCCTTAAACTCTAAACTGAGAGGGGGCACACCCTACTGCAACAATTCAACTGCAGCTGCATTCCTGAAACACTTTCTTTCTTGAAAATAGATATGAAATTCATCATCATTTGAAATTCTTGCTAAATGTGAGGAATCTTCTCCTTTTGTCCAATTCTTGTCTTCAAATCTCATTAAGAATTCATACAGCCGCCAGTATGGCATTTGTTTTGGTGGGTTTGTTTTGTTTTATTTTAAATAGAAATTGCTACAAAGAGAGCTGCAAACCCTCTTCAGTCCTTCCACCAAGTAGCTGATGTTCCCTATTAATACCAGCTCTCAAAACTGCACATAATTTTATGGTATGAAGGTCTTCTAAAATTGACATCATATGGCATTGTATGAATTTGATGACAGGACTCGTCACAAATCAACCCAATGAATTACCCCTGCATCTCATGTGGGTCATATAGGATGTATTTTCACTTCTCTATTGCTTGTATGGGGACAGGACTGTTTAGAGGATCCACCTGTGAATGTTACTTCTTGAAGAAATCAGCCACAACTTATACTTAGAGCTCCAAAATGTGAACGTTAAATACAAAAGCATTTAACCTTGTAGTTTCACCTATCTTGATGATTTATAACCAAGCTTTTGAAAATAAAAAATGATCAGAGTGTGGAATTTAGTTGTTAGTTTTAAATCTGAAGGTGTTTGCACTGCATCTTCAGGTTTTTCCTAAAAAACCCCACCTCTAGAGGCTGAACAAAAGCAAACAATAGGAAACAAAGAAATTTGTATCCTGTGCCATGTGTGTGTTTCTGTGTGACTATTTTGCTTTGTAATTGTCTTCTTTAAAATTCATACTTGAAAGCAGCATTAAGTGAAAATTTCCTCGGAAAGTAGCTGAAAAGGCAGATTATTTTGTGTTTGGATCTAATATACTATTACTTTACGTTTTCCTTTCTCTGCTGCTGAAAAGCAAAGCATAGTAGGAATTCCAGTGAGTAATTTCCAGCACCACGATACTGAGATGTTTGCTGTAGCAGTACCAGTTCTCCAACTCTGTCAGGAAACTGTGGAGACAGTGAATTTGAAATCAACGGCATTGCTTCACAATAGCAAGGTATTTAATTTGGGGAAATGCTAGGTGGTGGGAGTAATCCCTCCCACAGCCAGGCCTTGCTGAAGTGGAAGGAAAAGGGAGCAGTGGCAGTATTCCTTTTATTCACATCCCTCATGATTGCTAGATAAGAGGCCAGGCCATCTCCTTCTTGTGTTGAGGTCCCGTTTGGAGATTAAGCACTGTGCAGGTCATTGCCTTCAACTGTTTTACCGGATGCCCTTCCGGAAAGGTGAGTAAGTGCTTTTTAGGACAGGCTGTTTGTCTTCACTGGCGTTTTGCACCACCCCTCTTTATTTTTACATTAAACTGTGGCCCTGATGGAGCCGCTGATAGCAGTAACCAGTGCACTCCCGGTCAGCTGCAGCAGCTCTGAGGCTGGTTGCAGGTCTGTCTTCCGACTGACCTGGGACGAGGCCATGGCCTTGTATTCTATGTAAATGTACTGTTGTCAGATAATAGAACATTATGGGCAGAGATGAGGCTGTGTCGTTTGCTGTGGCTATGCAGATAACATAATGGGTTAGCACTGTGTTAGTGAGGGTGCAGAAGTTAATATATGCACAGTGCACAGTAACCTATATAAATGTCTCTGTGTGTGTGCAGAACCTCAGGCAAAACACAAACGTTAAATTAGAATTTGCAGGCATCAGTAAACAGTAGTGTATTCCTGAATGCAGCCCTCAAACCTTCAAGTATTTAATGTGGAAAGTGCCCTGGGACAAGGACCAATCTTTATGCTTTGTACACATTTTAATGACCTGTTAATGATCAACCAATGCTATGCCAAGAAGATAGATTTTTATGATGATATAATTCAAGCCAGTTTCTTCACCGTTGCTTGAGATCATTCCTCATAACTCTACTTCAGAAACAAACGGTATATTGATGGGGCATGTAGTCATCCTATCCTATTCTGTTAACACTTGCAGCTTCCAGTATTTGGTTGCTAGGGTCTCCTGCAGGAAAGTAAGGCAAATTAAAACATAATGGATCTGGTCAGTGGTCTGTTTAGTCCAGCATTGAGTCTCTGATGATGACTGATACTGAAAACTTAGGGAGAATTGTAAGAAGGAGCACATAGGGCAAGATTCTTCTCTGCTATAGTTTTCTAGCTTCTAACTGCACATTTAAGTATTTCCAGAGCTAAAGGTTGCATCTTGGCTATCATGTATAGATATTATATACAGACAGGGCTGACCTGTCCTCCAGGAGTGTGTATGATCTTTACTGTGTCAATGAATTCTGTAATTTGGTTATGTACTGGTTTTTTTTCTTCTTCTTCTTGATTTTTTTTTTTTTTTAAATACCACTTCCCTCTGTTTTTCTACTTTCTGCATGATAATTTAGCTTCATGCTTCTTGTGTTGTGAGTCCTAAGCCAGTCCTTGTTCCGTTCTTTGACACCTGCCATTCTGCAGACTTCTGTCATATCCTGCAATCTTCAACAGAAAATTGGTCTCATCTTTTTTCCATCTTTATTTTCTTGCAGGAGCCATTCTTTGTGCCTTGCATAATCCAACTGAATAATTTTAGAAATGGGAGAGAAATGATCAAAAACCATACTCAATGTGTGGGTAGACCACTGATTTATAAAGCACTGTGATATCTTCTTTTTGGTGGAGTTTTTTTATTTTATTCCTTTCCTAACAGCTTCTAATCTTCTGTTGTGAGGTTTTTAGTCACACTGAACAAAATTTACAACCCAAGCACAGTCTTATTTCTTGTTTAACTTCTGAATATCCACTACCCACAAAACTTCCTGAGAAACTGTAAGTAATAAACTCTTTTGTAGTGATTTTACGATTTTGATGGGACATGGGACAGTGTGTTTTCCAGAAAACATCTCTTGCTTTTTTAATTTAAACTACCCCCTTTTGGTCTGTGTTACTGGTGGTAGCTTTGGTCTTGCACATTCCATGCATATTTCTCAGGTGAAGCAACGTTTGAGCGTTGTAGTATCTTGCTGGGATGGACACAGAATGGTTTCCTTACTCTCTCCCACCCCTGAGTTATTTTTCTCAGCTGCCAGTTGCGGTGAGCTGGAGCACTGTATCACAGAAGATTCCTCGTGCATGAGTTGCAGTGTGGTCAGTGGAGTGAACAGTGGAGGCTAGAAGAGGAATACCTTCGTGATTTGCTCGTTTTAGCAGGCGGTAGACTCATTAAGGTAACATGAAATTGGGGTATGCTACTGTATTTTGCTCAGGTACTGTTGTCTTTACACCTAGGTAGCACTGCAGTATTGCAGTACCCATTCTGATTAGAAAAATAAGTTTTCCGTTTGCATGCCAGCTACTAACTGCCTCCTCTCTGCTCTTCCCAATGAGACTTAGAGTTTCTTGGGCACTCCTGCAAGCTGGGCCTCTCAGTGTGAATCCTTTTGCAAGTGCAAGCCGATACCCTTCTTTATGCATGCCACGGCCAGTTCAGTACCTCCTCACTGCATGGCTGATCCGAATAATGAGTGACACGGTCTGAACATCAGGACACTAGCCCTTCTTTACTGGCTTGGGTGTGGGGAGGTCCCTGTTTTGGGTTTTTTTTTTTTAGGTGAAGGTACTCTTCAACTCTTTTCGGGGGGATTGGCATAGGTGTGGAGCTCTGTTAGTCACTGGAGGTTTGTCAGCTGTTGAAGGGCTCAGTCTGAATTTTCACTGGGAAATAGCATGCTCCCTAGTGACTGAAATGCCTGCCAGTGAGTCCTTGGCCCATTTCAGTCCTGGGTCAGGAAGTTTTTCTGTGTTGTTTGTAATAGGATTTGGACTAAACTCTTGAATAAGAGAGTTCAGTCTTTAGTGAAGACTTACTTCAAGAGCTTACTTTGGCGCATGCTGCTTCCAGTAGTATTCTTGCTTAGGTAATCTATCCTGAAAAGCAACTCTGTGGAGGAGTTCTTTCAAGTGATGGTTAGTACTGCCAGTATTTTGAGCCCTTGGATTTGCTCTGTAGTGAGGAGGGCTTCCTGGTGCTGCCACGGAACCGGAGCCTGACAGAAAGTTTGAAGACTTGTGGGAAGATTCAACAGTGAAACTGGTTGCTTGAAAATAATTTTAAAAGTATTCAGACGATTTTTAGAAATTCTCTGAAAGTAGAAGAGACTGGATTTTGCAGCTTTATTACAAATACAAATGTTTTCAAAGATGGGAGGGACTTAAGATCTGTAGCTGCTACTCAGTTTGACGCTGAGTTGTACTGTATAAATGATAAAATACTTCATTGGTATGTCGATTATGACCACTGGAGTGTTTCTGCAAGCACTGTGAATTTTAAAAATTCTACTAGGAAGGTAAATCCCAGAGTGTCTCAGCAAAACCACTAGCCTTTTATTTGGTGTACAACCTTCAAAAACATGCAGAATTCAAAGGAATTTTCTTCCTTTGTGTATATGTAGAGCCCGAGTTCTCTTCTGCAGGACTATCTCAACCGAAGACAGTCTGGGTGAATCAGAAAGCTTTCTTCCACCAAGGAGCTATTAGCAAAATAAATGCTTCCAACTGCAGATGACAGTGAATGCTTATGGAGGAAAAGTGGTGTACAGTGTTGTCAGTAATGATGGGGGGGACAGTAGTGATTGGCTGATGTCAACTTCTTGTAATGTTTTATTATTCTCTTGAGAAAGAGTAGCAGTAGGCTAGGGCAATGTATTGTTTAGATTATTACACAGTACATTAATTTCAGACACTTAAGTAAGGATCTTAGATCTCTAAAAAATATAGCTGAAAGATGTTTTTGAATTTCCTCGTTTTTGCATCTTTACTCAGAAGTCTTACTTAAGTTTGAATCCTTCTAGTTTTAAAAGCTAAGTTTTAAAACATGTTTATCACCTTTTCTCTGACTGCAGAACAGACAAATATTTTACATTTTGTATTTCAGTGTGGATTGATATTTGACTGATTTATCCAGTACATGTAGGCTTTCACATTATTTCTTAGACATTTTTCCTCCATGGACATTAAAATACAATTTTCTAAATAGTGGGGAAGTGTGTGTGGGTTTTGTGGAGGGTTTTTTTTGGTTTTGGTTGGTTTTGATGGGACTTGTTCTGTTTAATTGTTTGGTTTTGGTTTTGGTTTTTTTAAGTAAAACTAGTGATCCTTATTTTCAGTAGTTTGTGGATAAGCCTACATTTGATATTGCTCTTGTAGCCAGTATGGAAGTTGAACCTATCCATCCAAGTTGATTCGTGTAGACTCTCTTAATTTAGCATAACCCTTGCGAAAGATTTCTCTCTATATATGTCGCTTCTTTCGAGCGTTCCCCTTCAGTCTGGAGAGGTTTGGCACTGTATGCAAATCGCCCCTTTGATGTTTCTGCTGGGCACCCGAAGCCTGCGCAAGTGCCCCCTTCTACAGCGTTTTTCTAAAAAAAGCGATGATTGTGCTCACTCTAGTGGTAGAAGGAGGAATTGCTGTGTGTCACTTCATAGGTCGTGTGTGAGAGCACCAAACCTCAGATTTAAAGAATATCTTTAAGTGCAGTGCAAACATTTACTCCATTTAGCCATAGCTGGAAGAAAAAAAAAATCATCCTGTATCTGTCAAATCTAAAACAATTAAATCTGCCTGTTCTTACGACTGACTTGTCTTGGGTATGTCTTCAGGAACAATAGAAGAGGAATGTCCCTTTTTTTTTTTTTTTTTTTTTAATTCCCCTCCCCCGATATTTTGATTCACAGTATAAGATCCTTGTGTGACCCATGTCATGATAGGTTTGGAAGAAGGTTTCTTAATCTTACCAAATTCTTAAAAACACCCAAGGGGTGATTGACTAACGAGCATCAAATAAGAGGAGCCCCTATAGTGCTGAACTGCTGGTCTGGCTGCTCTTGGGGATCCTTGCCTAACCCCTTAGTTCCTGATGGAAAGCATCTCCAACCTTGTCTTAACAAGGGCCATGAAAGGTGAGATAAGAAACTACGGAGCAGGCATGAGAAATACTTGTGTTCTCCCTGCCCACAGAAGACTCCCTGGGGTGGCTTTTTTTGCCTGCAGAGAGTAGCCAATGGAAGAAGAGGGTGGAGGTTGAGACATTGATAGGCTGCTTGTGCTGCTGCTGAGGTAGCTCCTACCTCATGATTTAGTACGGAAATAATGGTGTGCAATAATTTAGAATGGCCTCTCTCTCTCCTAGTTGTAAATCTTCTTTCTTGGGAAGGAGAGACAAGATGTCTTGCTTTCTACTTGCTGGATTCTGTCCATGTTTAGGTGGTTTGAATACAGGAGACAACTGTTGCTGTAAATGCACAGCTCTTCTAGTTTCTTTCTACTGTCATTTCCATCTGTGCCAGTAGCAACTCTGTGTAAATCGTACAATACTTACTCATACAGAGAACTGAAATCCAAGGAAACATCTCTAGGATAAAAAATAGGAGAAGCTTCAGGCAAACATGCCAAATAGTGGGAATTTTTAAAAATTCATTAAACTCCGTGAGCCTTGGGTTTTTCTCCCTGTCAGTTCTGCCACAATGACACTTCTTTTTCCTTTGAAAGGGATGCGTAAACATTTTTAAGTGTGATGCTGAGTTACCCAGTCAAGATGACTGGTGCAGAATTTGTAACTTCAGCATCGCTGGAGAGGAGTCACTACATCATAGGCTTTTTAAATACAGTTTGAAAGTACGAATTCAGTTCTTCAGTTTTCAAGACGCTTCAAAAAACAAAAATGGATACATGGATTATAGCTCACACTTGCTTTCATACCTGCTGACTTGTAGGAGCAACATGAGACAAGATGTCAAGGTAACAAAGCCTTTTTTTTTTTTCCTTAAGTCAGATACAGTTGAAGTTCTGGGCACTTCAGAAAAATTATGGCACTTACTTAAGGGTTTGAATATGCAATTAAGTATCTAATCTTGAACCTGCACACTCAATAATATTGGACTTTGCTACAAAGTTATTTCCTTTTTATGGTATCTGCCAACTGCTGAAGTATGCATTAGTACATTTGGCATATTAATGCATTCTAGTGATGGAGGTACCTGATCAAGCAGCAGCCAAATGGTCAGAAAATAGATGTCCAAGGTGAAATCAGAGACTGCAGTAAACAAGGAAAAACTGCTTGCCGTTATCATGTACTGACAAGTGAAATCCTAGTCTACCATTTGACTTGAAAAACTGGACACAGTTGGTGGAGGAGTCCTTTATAGTCTTAAGACCCAACATTCCCTGTCATTGACTACCACATGTGTTATTTTTTTTTGGTCTTTTTGATGCTTTTTCCTCCCTTTCTCAGTCATTTTTGACAGGATTGTAGTGTGTTCCTGTAATTCTCAATAAGCATATTCTGACTTGCTCATAAATTAAAATCAAATACTTAGCTATTGCTAATACAGATTAGCATACCCGGTTAAAACGAGATCCAGGCTTTTCCCAGTTACTGAGTGGAGCTTCCTCCCTTGTCTTTCAGCTGCTCTGAAGCAGTGAAGGTAGCTGTGTGCTGTCTGTGCATGCTGAATTACTGTGGGCACTCCCCAGGTATTGTGGTTGCTGGTCTTTGCTTTACGGTATCGCATACCTATCACTCACTTGCCAGATTCTGTACACAAGATGCTCATTGAGATGTCATTTGAATATAGTCCATTTATTCCCAGTGGGCAGGTTTGTTATCATATCAGCAGGAAAAGCATCATTCTCGGCACCAGCAGATGCACAAGTGTCATCCAGTTTGTACTGATCTGTTGAACAGCGAACATGTAATGTAAGGGACAGTCAGAATATTACAAGATAGGCTTTTAACACCACAGAAGCTATCTCTATTTAACATGCTGAGAAGACAAGCTATTCACAAAAGACTTGTCTAGATGCCTATGTTCCTTTGACTCCTTAGGGATTTTGTAGATGCTGACGGCCAGTGTGAACTTTTAAATCAATTTATTGCATATGTTTACATATGCAATAAAACCATTTGCCATATCTTTTAACTACACGGAGAGTGAATTGTTGACCATGAGCTGATCTGACCTTTTCAGGTCTAATCAAGAAATCCGAAATACTATTTCAGCCTGTCAGCCCCAGTAATAGGCAGTAAGAGTATGTGGATCTAACTGAAAATGTCAGATGTGCTCTAATATGCAACCCGTCAAAATTACGATGCATATGAACCAAGAACTGGTTAAGAATATAAATCTGTAACATCCAGGGTCCATCTCAATTGCTTAGATAAATTGTTCTGCCATTTGTACAAGCTAGCTAAAAACATGCATTAAAAGCAGTTCTTTGGAATACATGTGAGATGTACAGCCACTTAAATATTAAAGTGATCCTGAAAGAGGGGTGATAACACCAGGTTAGAATATTACTGGACAAAACAATGACCAGTGAGAATACCAGCATTCTAATTAATGTCTTGCTAGCTTTGTTGTGTGGTAATATAAGACCAGTGGTCTCGTGTAACCTCAACATTTTCCTTTTTAATTTCAATAATTTGCTGCTTGTGAAGTTTTCACTCTTTCCGGAAATAATCCATTATATAAGATGAGGTGTCCTTATCAATCTTATTTATTTGTGTTGAATTTTTCATAGTCTTGTGCTTTTTATAAAAATGTCTACTTCTGTTTTTAAAAGCTTTCTAAAAACCAGCACTGTTGTCAGTAGGTTATGGTGTTTGATGATATTCAGTTTCTTTGTTTTCTTTGTCTGTCTTCAAAGTTTCTCTTCTTGGTATTTTACTAGATGTTTAGATCTAGGATACATGTCTTTAATAATTATTTATCAAACGTAAGACTAATTATTCGTTGGTATAATTTCTGGATGATGAAGTTAAATTTGAATTAAAGTGGATGGGCACAATGAAAAGCAACTTTACATCCTAAGAAAATAGTATTTTCTTAGCTAAACAGTCTATTAAGATTGTTTAATCTTAGAGCAGTTGTTAGACTAAAATTGAGTTTGTTTTTAATCTAATTTCGAGTAGTTCATGCAATTTGAGACATTATTAACTGAACTTCTACCATTAGTAAAATGTTGTTGAAACTAGAATTAAAGTGAAGTATGGGAAGCGCTGCTGAACCGATAACTTTGCATTAAAGAATAGTGCATATTTTAAACTGCCCAGCTAATGCTATTCAAACTGTTCTTGTGAGGCAATGCTGCCCTCCCCTGGTATGCTGCGGAAAATAGGAATTTATCCCAGTCCAAATAAGTTCTAGGGCTTGCTATTAAAGAGAAATTGCTGAATTGGTGAAAACTGTGGAAAAAAATGCTCTTAAAAAGACTGTTATGTGCCTTCTTTATTACAAGACGCACACATAATGTGTAACAACATTTGTGCAGTGCTTTTTATATATGCATGGTGCAGATGTGGATGAATGTACAAATAACATACAGGAATATATGGTGAATGCACAAGACAACAAATTGAGGGCTCAATTAAGTTTGGGTGGCAATTTGGAGGATGAATTAACGACAGATACCAGCTAGCTGCTGAAAGTCAGCAGAATCAATTACAACAAACTTTTGTTTAACAGTATAGTTTTGTCTTGTGTATAATATTTAGAGATTTATTATTGGTGTTTACATGTTCTGCAACAGAAAAGTAAATAGGACCACGGCCAACAATTGCATAGGAATAGGATTAGCTCTTGTGCAAATGAGGCTGTAGCAATACCATCGTTTCTTGTCAGGGGCTATGGATTACAAAGACACCATCTTAGGCTCAGGTAGTCCCTCCACTGCACATTCCTGAGAGTTGAGGAAGGTAATCCAAGGAAATATAATTGCATGGTCTATTCTTAATATATTTTTTCAGACATCTGTTATTAACTACTGCTGGAGACAGAATATTGGGGTAAAAGGTTCTTTAGATTTGTTTTCTTTTTTTTCTTTGTCTCATCTTCGAAGTTTCTCTTCTTGGTATTTTACTAGATATTCAGATCTAGTGTTCTGGCTATGGCTGGTGTCTGTTAAATAAGTGTGTTGCTGTTTGCTTTAATTTTGTCTCCCTTCCATTTATCACTGCTAGGCAATTTCGCCAGCATCCAAATAGCAGAGAGAGATGAGCCTTGTTTCAAATACAAGAATTTTAGTTTCTACATCTGACTCCAGTAAAGTGTCTGTGGTGGGGTTTGAGTTTGTTTGTTTATAAGGTATAAAATATCCCTTCCTTTTTACAATTAAGACTTTGCTAATTGCTGGACAACTTGCAAATCACTGCTCTTCCTGTGGAATATGACTTGACTTTGTTTTGTTTGCTCCTCATCCCTCTTACTGCACTGGAGATCACGTAATGCTAGAGAAAACTGGAGACAGTATGTTAAAATATCTGGTTCATGTATTTTTTCATATCTTAAATGTGAACAAATTTCCAGACTCTGGATCAGAGGGTTTTTTTTTTTCCCCCAGACTAGTTTGCTAGAGGACTTTTGCTTGAGCATGAGTTCTTGTCTGCTACTTAGGGTCAGGTCACTTGGGAGATGTTTTAATAACTATGACGTTCCCACCCTCACCAACTCTGGTCCAGCAGCATGAACAGTGGTGTGGTGGCTGTTGATATTTTACTACTACCTTTTATAATAAGGTCCTAGGAGTTGTTTTGTGCCTATGGTGCCTGCCAGTCCACAGGACAGGCGTGGACCATTTTGAACTAGACTCCAACTACTCACTTACCTGTAGATGGGACCTGAAGATCCCAGCGGTCCTTCACAAGCTTCTCTTTTTGAAGTGACTTTGCTGACTGCAAAATAGTAGTATTTACCTTCATGCACATAAGCTAGTAGGCTATAGTAAGCAATCCTTTTGAGGGCTAGCTGTAAAACCACTGCAAGTATGGATTCACAATAGTTAAAGGTGACCTAAATCAACACTGAGATGCCTTGTTCTGTCTTTTCCTTTGTGACACGCTGCCACAACAAAACCAGTTTTATATGCCTGGGGCTTTTTTTGTTGTTTGTTTTTTGGTGTTTTTGTTGGGGGGTGGGGTGCTAGATTAGTGTTCTGTCAGTGTAGCATCCTAAGTCATGTCATCAGATGGTTATATAAATGGCAGTGGTGACATTCCTTGACCTAGAAAAAAAAATTTATGTGTGTAACAGTTTTCTTTCTTCATAACTTTTGCAGGTATTGGGGCTGCTGGTGTGGACCCTGATTGCTGGAACAGAATACTTCCTATATCCAGCCTTTGGCTGGGTGATGTTTGTGGCTGTGTTTTACTGGGTTCTCACCGTCTTCTTTCTGATCATCTACATGACAATGACCTACACCAGGATCCCCCAGGTGCCATGGACCACAGTGGTAAATACATCCATTCTTTATTGTTTCAGGTCTGCTGAATTACGAAGAGAATAAAATATTGATACATTCTATGGGTGTAGTTAACCAACTGTACTTGTGCTTGTTGCAGACTTTTGCCTAATTATCTGTGCCTGTGTACCTGCAGTGTTTAACCTTCATACCACCCAGACATTTAAAAAACACTTTTCCTATGATGTTTCACCATTTTTTTCAGCAGTTGATGTAGTGACTTGTTTTTTAATAATGTGTGTGCAACTGATACATACACACAGTGACCTCCTTTTTTTTCCCCTGTAGTGATTACATCCCACAAATAATATATCTGTTGCTGTCTCTGAGCTAACAGACCTGGCCATATAGCTTAAACAGCAGAAATCCCTACCTGAATCAAAACCCTGAGTTGGAAGTGGGACCCTGGCTCTTAAAACATGAGTCTCCCTCTGCTAAAGTAAAAGCTAAGGTGGTTCAGAGGCAGCAAGTCTGACAAGCCATATATGGCCTACTGTGAAAATGGTGCTGAAAATTAGTGTTATTTATATGTAAAATACATGCCATGTAATCCTTTGCTTTTAGCTCAAGACTTAATGCAAATCAGATAAACAGCTAATGTAAGTACAGAAAAATTCACAGGCACTTAAAATTCAGATCCAGTTTTTGTTGTTTGAACAAGCCTAGCTAGCTGTACCTCTCAACAGTATATTTTAAAACGATTTTCATAACAGGCTGGTGCTCAGGATAATAGATCCTAAAATTCATTGTTCTCTCAGCCAACTGGCTATTTGTGACCCATCCAAGAATTATGATAAATTTCAGCTTTGCATTTGTCTGATACATGAGATAGTGATTTGTTGTGGTTTTTTAGCAGCTAAAGATTATTGACTAGAGTTCTGTTATTTTTATGATAAAATACATTTGACTTCTGTGTTGCAAACAGCTTGTTATCAGCTATATTGTGTACGTGACTAAAACTGAATACTTTTATTTTTGTCTTCACCTTTGCTGCTGTAATAAATAGCTAGCTATAGCAATTACTAATAAGAACAACTAGGATTATGTTCAGATAGCTTCCCTGTTTTTGGGTTTCACGACCAGCAATTACCATTAAGGCTGTAACACTGCTATAGAAATGTTGGATTATTTCAATTACAGCAGTAATGTGTCTGGGTACATTTAAAGGTGTGGATTTTTTTATTTTCCCATTGCATTAGATGTAAGTAAAGTACATTCAAAGGGAAAGCATCTTTGTATTCATTTGGATACAGCTTTAGTCATTACCCCTCTTTCATCAGTTTAACACTATTAACAGACAACAGCTGCATATAAATGAGTTGCCCCTGATCTATGTGGTAGGCAAGCTGGAGTACTTGATTTGTTTCTACTTCATATTGAGTATATTTCTTGCTCTGAGTTCCAAACATACTGTAGAGAAGATCACATAAATGTAGGTCCAAATGATGGTCTTCTTTTATAGTTAAAGGGTAATATGAAGAGAAAATAAATGCGAAATAAATAAAAGATGCTTGCATTCCAGCCTGGTTTGCCCTGAGGTATTAAAAGAGCTGTCGGGAGCAGCTTTTGAATTGGACCTCTGCTGCTCCGGGCTGACCAAGAGGAATGTTGGGTCTCTTTTCAGAGAGATGTTGTTAATGTCTTCATTCAAAAGAGCACGACACACACCTTTTTGAGTGAGTGAGTTTGTCCACCTTCCCCCTATTCTCTAAAGTATCCTGAATTTCAGTCCTGGCTAGTTATTGCTCTGCTTCCTTAGGCAACACTTAGCTCAAACTGTGCCTATTGTATGCAGTATCCAAAATTACCTCTGGACTTCTCTGTCATAAATTCACTTTTTGCAGGTTAAGCACATTACCAAATTGCTTAAGATGCAGTTACTTTTACTGCAAATTAACCCAAAGGACGTGCTTCAAAACTGTCTCTCCTTAATAGTGAAAGTTAGCTAAAACAATCAATGGAAGCTTTTAAAATCTGGTAAATTTGAATTTAAGAAGCAGATGGTAATTTAGCATGAACCATTTGGTTTGAGTAATATATTGGCAGTAAAGGCCCAATCAGCTTGCATTGCATTCCATCTTCCCCAACAGTGTTATTTCCCAGAGCAGCACTTCTAAAAATTATGTGCTTTTTTCTTTTCTACATGACAAGATATTGCAGGGATTTGTAGCTTTCCAGGGTAATTGAGTCTTTTTGGAAGGGAAATCTAAAAATAACAACAACAAACACTGTAGGCAATCAAATTTAGAGTTTGTAAATCAGTGCTTTACAGAAGTTCACCTGAACCTGCCAATTGTTGGCATATTATCTTCAAATTGACGGTTTGATATTTTATAACTGTAATGCCCAGATAAGAGAGGCAAGATTTGTGAATAGAGATAATACCTTTTATTAGATCAGCTGATATAGGTGAGATAAACCCCACTCCTTTATAAGTGTGTGAATCAGCCCTTAAGTGCCAGGCCTTGGACTCCATCTGAGTGATGAGGCAACTGCCCATGGTTCCCTGCGGAAAGGCGCCTAAGTGGCTTTTTTCCAAATCCCCTGAAGTTGCAAGGACTTAGGAGCCACAGGAGGATGTGCAATGCCCTTCAGCCTACTCTGAAAACTGTAGGGAGGCTTTTTGCATGGGAAGTCTCATATAGGCAGTGGTGACCCTAAAGACTGACATGTTGACAGATGACAGCACAGCATGCTGCTCTCTGGAGGGGCCTGCAATTGAGAAAGCATGTGTTTGGGAAATGGCTTCTCTTCAGAACACTTTGAACCCTGTGTGTCACAGGAGTGTGCAGCAGACTCCACCGTGTCTGAAGTAAACTCTGCCAGAACCGAATGTCCTGGAGATGGATGTGAGGAGCTTCCATACCAACCATTTCAAGCTGTTGATCCATGCTTCAGTGCACTGAGGGAATTGCTGATGTGGATACAGCTGTTGTTGCTGCCTTCTGAACTTCTCTTCTTGTGCTGCAGCTCTTTTTTTTAGATTCTGCAAGAGTTGGTGACTAGTGAATTCAGTAATGAAAAATTGACATATATTCCTAGCATGCACTGAGTCACACCATGGAAATTAATAAGTCAGAGCTGCACCAGTATAGCAACATTTAGAGACAAATGGGGCAATAGAGTTAGGGTTATGGTATTTGTGTGACACTCTGGAGTGCAAACGTGGGGCCAGAAGCTGAAGGGAGCATATCACGTGCAGCATCAGGATCTTGCCTATGCTGAGTTATCAATTCTTGCAGTTGTAACTAGGTGCAAAGCTTGTCATGGGTATTTCACTTAAACATGGCACCAGTGAACTGAAAGTATAGTTTATGGCCAAATCCATATGCTTTAGACAAGTAGCAGGGTAGAGGATTTTAAATAAGAATGAACTTCCTATAGCCATGACCAAATAGTGAGTAAGTAAAGGACAAAGTATTAAAATTACGTACTTAAAAAAAAAAAAGAAAAAATCCCTCATACCTTTTTATCTGTCTTTCATCTTCTTAGACTTCCATTCTCTCTTCCTTTCCTGTTCTCTCTCACATGCATAACCCAAGCAAATGCCTTTGTTTGTTCTCTATAGCATTATGAGAGATCAAGGTTATCTGCTTTGCTTCTTTCTTAGTAGTGAATGTAGGTACCCTGAGATATTAACTCTGTTCCTTGGAAGAGAAAAAGCAGCATCTGCCATGGATGGGTTTTAATGACCCATGTAGTCCATTCAGACTGTTTTCCTCCTTGGTTTTATCCGTTTCTTTCTCCTTTCAAAAACAGGCAGAAGGGAAACGTACTGAAAGGTGAAAGAATACGACTGAAAAGATTACACCTTCTTTATCTCCTTCAGAAGTGGAGAAAACAAAGTTTTGGAAGCTTTATAGACATTGTTCACATGCCATGAGTTACTGATTCCTGCAGTGTATCTTTGTGTAGATTAGAAATGTAATAAAACTGCAGTTTTGTTTTGTTTTGTTTTTTCATGTTGTGTCCTATTCTTACTGCCTAACACTTGGATTGTGATATCCAAGCTGTGTCCTTATTTTCACGTATGGAAAATCACAGCACACCAGCTTTAAGACTTTTCTGGATTTAATGTGATGGAGAGAACAGTGTGTCCAACACGTGCTTTAATGTTTATGGATCTTCAAAATAAGGAGTTAAATTTTAATCTTGCAGACAGAAGCTTGGAAGAAGGTAAAAATAGTTAAGAATCACATTGTGTACATTATATTTCAGAGGAGAGTTTTGTAGCATTGGAATAGAAAATGGTAACAAATGCGTGTGCATGTTAAGTAATTAAGTTGTTTGTTTTTTTCAACAGGGTTTGTGTTTTAATGGCAGTGCCTTCGTTTTGTACCTCATTGCTGCTATTGTAGATGCATCTTCAGTTACCAAAGAACTGGACAGTCACAATTACAACAGCTGGGCAGCTTCTTCAGTGAGTTATTTTTTTGTTTTAATCAGTTCTATGTCCAAAAAAAGTTACGTCAAGCGAAGGCTTGCTGGATGTGTGGGTTGAAATGCATGTGTTCTAGATTTTGAAAATCTGCAGACTTCTGCATACAAAACCTACAGGTAGCTGTAATATGGCTCATAGTTTCTCAAGGTGACTAGAAATTCCACCAGGAGATGACAGTCACATCAGAGAAGGCTGTAATGTTTTTAAGATCATACTGCTTTTCCCCTCCTTGCCTCATTTATTACTACCTCTCTGGCAGAAGTTACAACCTGCACATCAGAGTAGACAACACAGATTGTGTGAATACCAAGTCACCTCCATGTACCTCCATGAGTTGGGTGTAAAACGCCTGAAAAATCATGTAACTTCCCAGTGTTTTATAGTGGATGCAAATCACTAATTAGTCCAACATTACTGTCTTACTACTTAGATTTGGAAATCCAAAGCAGTCAATCAAAGTGCGTTAAAACCAACTTTTTTAAAAGACCCTCGTCGCTTTCTGAGTAGGTGAGCACCTTGTCTAGCTAAGTTAAGGGAGTTGTAAATGAACTTTACACATGTTGTGGCAACAATAGTCAAATTCAATTGTATACCACAATTGCGAATTACAGTTACTTTGCTAACTGTTCATGCTTCTGCAGTTGTCCTCTGCAGAATCCTGCCTTCTGTCTGAAGCTTATTGTATACGGCCATCAACACAGACTTGAACACCTGCTCTGTTTTTGTCTTGGGAATTGGATAACAACGTCCCTGTCATTTCAGTGGTGTTCAGGGTCTTCTCCCCTTGGCAGTTCGTAACTATTGATCTGTTACTCAGCCGCTGCTGTTGACAGGCGCTTGCTTGCTGCTAGATAAGCGTCCATGCTGATTCAGGTTTTATGCAAAATGCATGAATGCTCAGTGTCTCATGGGATATTTGGAATCTCTTCTAATACCTCCTAATGGTGTTTATCTAATGCACTGTCTAAATAAACTATTAAATGTAGATTGTTGCTTTCTGAACCCATTGAAGGTTTCATGGATAGATGTTTGCGAGAATTTAGCAAATCATTTATCCCCAACAGTCGTTCTCTGTTAGAAAGATTTTAGATGGAACTTTTATATCATAAGAAACAAAATTATTGGGAAAGAATGCTGCAATTTGCTATTGTAATAATGTTTTACATCTTCATCTATGATTTTCAGTTCCACAAATTAAATTTGCTAAGACAAGACTCACCAAGAGCCCTCTGTTGGAGGGCTTAGATTTACTGCCTGTATGCATGCTTAGTAGCGACCTGCTCTCAGAGCTGAAGTGTCATCCAAGCCAATGATGGTATATAAGGAAGAAACATTGGTAGAATCATAAAATATTTTAGGTTGGAAGGGACCTCTGGAGGTCATCTGCTCCAATTCTCTCCCCTTTTAAAGCAGGGCTAACTCATATCAGGCTGCCAGGGCCCTGTTCACTTGAGTTTTGAGTATTTCCAAGGACAGCTATTCCACAATGCTTCTGGACTTCTGCTGCCATGTTTGATTACTCTCACTGTAATTTTTTTCCCTAATATTTAATTTTAATTTTGCTTCTTGTAACTTGGTTTGTTCCCTTTTGACCTATCATTGCCCACCTCTAAGAAAAGCAGTGTTAATCCTGTTTGCAGTGTCAGCTTTATTTGGTTCAGTTACCAGCACAAAACATTCTGGTCTTATCAGAAGACCATTCTGAACATTGTCTATTTTGAACAACATGCAGTGATTAACAGGAACTTAACCACTGGCACTGAATTGGACTTTTATCAGTACAGCTGAAATAGTTCACAGCTGTTCTTTGGTTTCTCTGTGCCTATGCTACAAGGACTGCAGAAGCAGCTCCGCTGATACTGTGTAGTTTTAATCTTTAAACAAAATAAATCTAGCCTGCTACAGAAGGCTTGTTCTGTAATTAATTTCAGACAAAGTAGCAGTATCTCAGCCTGGTTGCCGTCACTGCTCTTTGCGCTGAGGAGTATCTTTATTCATCAGTAGAGGACCTCTGGAATTGGGAACCTACTCTGTACTGCTGTTTGAGAACATGTTTGGGCCTGCATTTGAATCCAAGTTTTCTCTGTAAACAAACCTGTTTTGATGCACAGTGTGGCACGCTGAGGTGCAGGTGGGCTGTAGGCAATTCTTGGAACATAACAGCAGTGTAGGAGTGTTAGCTTGAGCTCACACTGTCCCATGGACTATCCCTCAGTCTTTACCAGCAACTGATGTTAAAAGCAGCAAGTACAGGATTGGTGAGAGTCCAATCTATAAGATTTCATGCTGAGGCAGTTACAGTGTGGAGATAGGAGTTGAAACATGCCATGTTTTGTCTGTTTCTAGGCCCATATTTCTAAGCATAGTATAAGCTTATTTACACAGTGTTAGCTGTGATGGTGACACAAGTACAAGGAGGTGAAACAGTGCCATTTTAGTCAGCCTGCTATTTCTCCTTTTTCCAAATCCCGTAACTATTTTTTAATAGAAATGACGGTATTCTCATATATCTTTTTTTTCTAATATTTTTTTTCCCCCTTCTCTCTACAGTTCTTTGCCTTCGTGGTTACCTCCTGCTATGCTGGAAATACCTATTTTAGCTTTATATCTTGGCGATCACGAACATTGCAGTAAATATTTCATTAAAGTGCTTTCTGTAGTATAAAACATCTTGAGGATTACACTCTTGACAAAAGCTTGGAAGAAGGATAAGGTCTTTTTGAATGCTTCTGCTAGGATATATGTTAAACTGAGATTAAATGAATATTTATAATACAATTCCATCTTTAGAGACATCTAACGCTGACTTTGTACTGTACAATAAAATTTCATACTGCTTCCTTTAGAATTAACATGGTATTTTTCTAGACATTGTATAGATGATATTACTGAAGTTTTAATAAAGCTTGCTCAGACAATGTGCCAATTTTGTAAATGTAACTTTTAAAATGTTACAGGTATACTTTTGATACTGACTGCTACAAATCAAAACTAAGATTGATACTGTCTTATTATTATGTATAAAAAGTGACATTGTGAAGAAAAAACCCACCCAAAACTTTAAAAATAAATAAATAATTGACTGAACTGTGCATGTTTTGTAAACTGGGAATAGAAGGTTGCTTTTCAAATTTCTGTCAGAGTAAAATATGTACTACTAAGAATTCTGATGATCCTGTCAGTTTGCATATTCTAACAGCTTCTCACAATCATGAGATTGCTTTTGGAACCTCTTAGTGTAGGTCTGAAGCTCGCTGAAGGAAAGTTCCGCCCAAAACACATTATCTTAACAGGTTTCTCAAATCCAGCAGGCTCCAAGGCGTAAGTCTAGACAACAGTCCCTTAGTGCTCAGTGTTGAACCTACTGAGAATATCACAAAACACCTACTAAAGGTAATACATTTTGTTTCTCAGGGGACTGTGGTTTTTCTCTTTTTCTCCTCCGATTAGGCCATTAATCTGACCTAATTAAAATCTGGGCTTCTAAATCCTATTAAGTGATAGAAAGATTAAATCCACAGAAGAATTGTCAAGACACCAGTGCTAAAACAATTTCCTCCCCCTTTTCTTGTCTGCTGGCATCATCTGTGAGTTGTTAGTTTAACAAATGAAGTTTTTAATTTGATGCTTATATTTAAATATCTTTGACTCAGGCAGAAGTATGACAGAAGATTGACTTTCAAAACAGATACCTTTGAAAATTACTTTAAAATACAAATTACCTAAGGAACTTTTTCCAGGAATTATGTGGAGAGTGTAAGGTCATCATTGTTTCGTGATATTATATAAAGTTTTCCTCGCTTAAAACTCCTAGTAAATCTTTTGTTCCTGGATTAAGAAGATGTGAACTCTCTTCCAGTCTTCAAAAACTTACTTGGATGATTATATATGGTAGTAGAGAAATCTCACTGCTTAAAAAATCTTTATTTCTCCCTGTAACTAAATGGTGTGTGCTTACTTATGTGCATGCCCTGCAGCAAAGAAGATTTAGCAGCAGCCAGCTAATTCTGTTCTCAATCACGTTGTTTTGTTTTTGATTATCTGTCCAGTCACAGGGTTTCAGTGCAAGGGAAGCCAAGATATTATTTTAAAACCTATATTTGTCTGCAGATTGCATCTGGCCTGTACAACAAAGGTCAGGCTGTCTGCTGCTTGCTAAAATTACCCAGTTGTGAGAAGGAAGAAGGGCTACCAACTATGCATTTTATCTACACAGATAAAATGTGCCATTAAAATCCCATATGCTCTTTTCCATTGCTGGGAAAAAATCAAAGGCATAAAAATGATCCAAATGTCAACTGATAAAATGTGACTAGAAATATAGCCAGAATTAAAATCTCATCAATGGTTTCTCATAAGTAAAAATGCTTTTGTAATAATAGACATTCTTTCTCAAATGGTATTTGATATACCTGTCTCCAAAGGACGTGACCATGCACAAATGTTTCATGATTTTGTGGTAACTGCAATGGTCTGGTCCTAACCCAGACAACATCTGTGGACAGAGGTAATAGAGCTAAGAGTGAGTAATATTTTTTATCCAGTTTACCAAAAACTGTCATGGAAACAGTGTGTTACATGTCAGAATAAACCTATTAATGGAGGACAAAACCACACTGTTACCAGGTAAGGAATGATTCTGGCAAAATATCCACCACCTCTCTCAGTCTTTCTCAGCTGTCTTGTTTCTCAGCTGTTCCCCAGGTACCAACTGTCTGTTTTTCAAGCATTCTGAGTATCTAGTTAAAATTGGAGGAATCAGTACAAGCTGAGAATTGCTTCTGAAGTTTGCTCCTTCTGTTTCAGGCCTGAAGAAAGGCATAAGCTTCTGAAAGGTTATCTGCTTCTTCCAGCGTATTAGTCTTAAATACTGATTTGCAAACTATGACTTATATAAGCCTTTGTATGTACTAATACTGATAAAAAAAAGATAAGCTAGCTGTGGTTTATCATGTAACTATTGAAACAAGACTTGTGGCTGCAGGCATTGCTTAGCATTCGTAAGATTGAAAGAAACCTTAGTTAAAAGAAAACTGGTCAATGATGAAATCATTAGTGAAATTCTTAATACAGATAATAAAATGCTGATTAACATGTAGAATGAAGGTATTTGATATAAATGACTTGTTTCAGACAAACAGTCTCTCTGAAAAAATCTAAGTGACCCACACATATAAAGGATACTTGATGTCAACTTATGGCCATCCATTTATTAAGGAGTTGTCACTACCTCTTATCATCATCATGCATGAAGCACTTAAGATGAGGTAAATAGCGTGAGAACTATAATAAAGACTTCAAATTCAGCAGTGTTTTAGATGGACTTTGTGCCAGTGGTTTACAGAAGATGCTTTATTTCTGAGTAGAAAATATGACTTGTTACTCTACTGTTAATTTAAAGGCATTTCTATTTCACTGGGCTGAACTTGGATCAGCAGGGCCCCAGTCATATACACACTTTGAAAAGAACTAAAGCTGAATCAGTGGGTAAGAAAAATATAATTCTTAACAGGAAGTACAGAAGTTACTAGAACCTTTTCCTGCAGGGCTTGCAAGAAGCCTATACCTGTGCCTGCTTCTGAACTTTAAGAAGAAAAGAGAGGGGGAAAAAAGCAGCTGTTTAAAAAAACCCCCAAACACAACCTCTTTCTCAGCAGCTAGCATTTTACTAGCAATGTTGTAGCTTTGGTATCTAATTAAATGAGATAAAATATGGTGAGACAGGTAGCATCTTTTATCGCAACTATGAGCTGGCTTAATAAAAGCCCAAAAGTATATACTGCTTAGTCTGTTACAGACCATTGAGCAAACTCTGCCTTGCTCATGTAAATTACTTGCGCTAGCCCCGTACTTGTGCTGGAGATTATCGGAATTTACCTGAAGTTTAGTTGCTGAAGGAGCTATTAAATACCAGCTATGAACAGAATGTGCATCCAAACTGCAGCCCAGAGCAGCAGGTGGGGTCACTACTCTGAAAAGCGGCACATGCCTAGCTCAGGGGCCAGCTCTTACCTCACTTGTCAGAAAGCAAAACAAGTTATTTTTAAACTTGAGGAAATATACAGTTTCCTCTGCTGAGTTCTGTTAGTATCGCTGCATGATTTAATTCAAACAGTGGCATCGAGACATTTGCAGAGTCGCTACGCTTTTGCCTGTCGCTGCTCATTTAATGCAAGTGTTTTATTTCTTGCCAGATCACGAATCGGAAGGTTTTGGGGGGCTTTTTGGTGGCAGTAACTGTTGGGCGGGAAGACGCCGCCTCCCACCGGCCCAGGGCTCTTTTCCCCCTTCGGGTGAAGCTACAAAGCGCCGCGGGGGCCGCTGCGGGGCGGAGCTGCCCTCCCGGGCCCCCACCCCGAGGGGTGCCCTCTCCCCGCTTCGAAACGTTCGCTTCGGCCTCGGCTCCCCCGTAACCCAGCTGCGGCGGGGGGCGGCCCGGTGCCTGGGGGC